>NW_027175843.1:18649144-18881644 GCF_023055335.1 Clinocottus analis
TGGAGCCGCAGTTACAGTCTGCGTGGCAGCGTGACAGAAGAAGAAGATCCCCAGCTCAACCCAAAGTCCTCTCCTCCCTGTCAACACACTGTCCACCACAAACGCATCCATTGCCTCTGTGTTTTGACATTTAAATGCTCCCACTTTGATAAGCAAAGTCAGCGGTCGCCGCCGGATCATGCTGTTGGGTTCAAATGAAACTAATAGCCTCAACGCTCACGCTGCATGTCTCCGCTGTTGTTGAGTGCCACGTGACAAAGAGTCTTCAAATACTTCAGGTCCACACTGTAATCTGCGGCCCCCTCACAGACAAATCCAACAGGATGGAGATGCTCGTGTCTTGTAGATTAGATCTCATTGTGTCTCGAAGTGGTCTGACGCCGAGCTGTTTCTCCTCCCGTGGCTAAAACACAGGCCTCCCATTTGCCGAGGTGCTGATAATTACACGTCTCCAGCAGTGCAATGTGCAGTCATTGTAATTAACTCGTGTGGATGTCAAGAATTCATCGTGGCCTTTCTGCTTGTCAGAAAAAGGAGGAGGGGGAGGGAGAGGAGGGGGAAGGGAAGGAGGAGGAGGTAGAGGGGGCGAAAATGAGAGGTTGTGGGGGGTTGGGGAGGGCGTGAGTGTGTGTGTGTGTGTGAATGATGGGAGAATGTTGTGTAGCGGTGTCTGGTGGGAGGAGGGATGGGGGGGGATGTCTTGAACATGAATGCATAATGGGCCTATGGCATGTGACAAACATGCAGCTGTGTGTGTTTTTTATTTTATAAATGGAGGGATATTCGTACATCACATTAAATCAGACACTTGAGGGAGAATGGAGGAGAAGAAGGCCAGTTGTGTGTCTATCTGTGGGGCTGATGGAAGCTGTGTGTGTGTGTGAGGGGGGAGGATGAGGAGGAGAAATAGAGAGAGAGAGAGAAAAAGCTTTTGCTGTGATTGTGATCAAATGGCAGTCATGATGACTTTAAAAAGCCACTCATCTCTGCCAGACGCCGTACCTGAAAGCCCTTCATTTTCCTCCGGTTGGAGACAATTAGCTGCTTTGGTGCGCGGCCCGGCCTCTCTAAATATTAACGAATTCACAAATGTATTCTGCGATTTATATATAAATCGCTCCCCCTGCTAAAAAAAACAACAACTTTCAGTGTGCACGAAAATAACATTCACGAACACATTCATGGTCGTCTCATGCACAATCCTCAAATATTTGCATTCAAAAGGATTTTTTGGTGTGTACAAACTGTCGAGGCTGCGTCTACAAACTGCTTGTCATGTGTCACTCCACTGCCATTGTGAGTTGTTGTTTTTCTTAAACTCCCCAACAGCCAATCAGACGTCTCCTTCATTTTCCAAACAATCACAGGAGCACATCTGCTTCCATGTGGGACTCAAGTCCACTGGGCTCCAGCAACTTTTTTGTACTGATTTTTCCCCCCCGACACCGAAGTGGCAAAGGAGGGGAAGTGTGCACATCCAGGTTAGCTTGACGACAACATCGTCACACGGCGGGAAAAATATCGGCTGATGGAGATGTTGTTGAAACACCGAACTACTAGCCTGTTTCCATAAACGCTGAGGAACTTGTACGTTTCATTGTTAGCACTGCTCCATTCTAACGTGAACACCGAGCTTTTGTCTCATGCTCAAACACCGAGTACCAAACTGATAGCAGCGCTTTCTTTATTCCCGAATCTAAAATGTATTTTCCCACATTGAATAATTTAAGTCAGGCGACATGAGACGGGGACTTCAACGGCTTTAAGAACTCAGTCAACTGCCATGTTGTGACTGAATGAATCCAACCTGCAGCCTCGGGGACGTTGGACTTTTTTTTGGAACGACGATGATAAATAATCTGTGCTTAATGAGGTGGATGACATCATAGCAGATATCGATTCTCTTTTTATGGTCAGTATTTGCATCAGGACTGTAAAAACTTGTCAGTTAATCAATGAGTCCATCAACGGAAAATGTATAACCGACTATTCAAATAATCAATTAATCAATTGAAGTTATTTATGAGCCAAACACTGGCGGCTCTCAGCTTCTCAAATGTGAATATTTTCTCTGTTTTATATAATTGTCAAGTGAATGTCTTTTTTGTTTTTGACGGTTAGTCTGACAGAAAATGCAGTTTAAAGACGTCACCTTTAGTTTTTTTTAAACTGTGGTGTCCGTTTTAAAGGAGTTTTGGATTGATTGTAAAAAACAAAGCAGAAAAAATAAATAAATAAAGGAATTGACAAAAGAATCAATAATGAAATTGATTGTTAACTGCAGCCCTAATGTGCACGGACACCGATCCGTGCTGCATTACCTGAAGCTTTCCGCACATTAGTGCCAAACTACTGATGAAAGAGATGCAGGTCGGCTGTCAAACTGTATTTCACTGTGAAAAGCGGGAGAATTTCACACAAAAATGCTCATATCTAGACCTGCTTACTACACATGTGCATCACCAGAGCACCACTGCGCTACAGGTAAAAAAAAAAAAGAGCTAAGGAGCTAAGTTTGAGGTTTGTTTCCTAAGCAATAATAAAGCAGCAAACGACAGTTTGACAAGTAAAGACATAGTGGAGTAAGGCTCGGCCTCTCTGTTTACCTCGTGTAACACCGTTCCTGTTCACAGTTCTGTGTCTCTTTTCCCCCCAAGATAACGCCGCTCGCCAACGCCGCTCGCTAACACCGCTGTTAGTGCTTTGAAGCGCCGTTAGCTTGCGAGCCGCGTGGAGGCAACAGATGTGCACTGAAACCCTTTTTGAAGCGCTGCATCACGTCACAGCTTCTGAATCATACACTTGGAGAACGGCGATTATTTTTAGGCCCCTTCGCATGACGAACGCTGTAGCCAAATAGAAATCATTTTATATCTGCTCGTATGCGAAAATTACAGTCTGGAGGAAACTGAGGAAACAGCTCAGTCCTCTGAAGACTCACCGTAAACCTCCTGCACGGTTCAATCAATGCTCATTTGCTGCTGGGCTTCCTAAAAAAAAAAAAGAGGCAACAGCTGTGTGGGACTAAACGAGCCAATTGGTCCTATTAATTGAGTGGGTCTTGGCTCGGCCTTAATCAGGTTAGGGGCCTGAGCCCTGCGCGTCACGTGAGCGTGTCTGCACCGGCGCTCGCTCTGCAACCAGCCTGCTAGTACTCGCTCCTTCTCTCAGGCTTCATTTTGTTTTAATCCAAAAAGAGGTTTAGCTGCATGGAGACACGCCAGTGAAATGACAATGAACCTCATTGTCGTTGAAAGTGTAGCCTGACCGTCGCTGATCAAGAAAGAAAAAGGTTGTTTTTTTTAAGATGTCCAATTTTTTCTTGAGCGTCCTTATTTATCTGAGTCTCTGCCTGGTGTCAGACTGTCTCTTCCCAGTTACTCAGTTACACCTACACTGTTTTAAGAATAGAATAGAATTAAATCTGCCGGGGAACCGGTGTCTTTACATCTCTCGTTGCCAATTTTGCACCAACGTTGGGGATTCATGGAGACATCCCACAGCTGCAGCAAATGAATTAGGTAGTAAATCAATAAAAGTGACATGGACTGATTCATGGCTTACGTTTTAAGGAAAAGCAGATAAACCCACATATCTTGCATGAATAGAGGAGGGGGACAATTGCACCATTTTTACATCCAACTTCTCTCACTTCCATCTTCTCAGTCTTATCACACATACAGTAACACTCACTTCTCCACAAAGCCCGTTGGCGCCGGTCTCCGATAAGTTTATTCCGTCTCTCTGCAACAGCTGAGATAAAGTATATGGTCTCGCTCCCTCATCCCTCTGTGCCACGTCCCTCCTCCCTTCTTAGTCACCTCCCTCCTCGCCTTAAGGCTGCTTTATACTCAGGTTTTATGCAGAGATGCAAGCACGCAAGACCCGCAAGGGCCTCTTGCGTAGTCCCGTTAGCCATCTTGCGTGCGTCGCCCAAAATGTCTGACTATCCGTCAAAGCTACGCGAGTCGTTCGCAGCCCGCAAGGCTGTGATTATTCTGCTGACCACGTCCTTTCTGAGTCTCGCATTTCCGGTTTCACAGCATAATACCGCCATTTTTAAAAGCCGTAGCAGAAACACGAACAATGGATCCCGTTGAAGAACGTTTGGCCGAAGAGGTCCTGCATACTGACGGAGTATAAGGACACGCAGATGGAGGTGAATTCCTGGAGGGAGATGTCGGTGAAAGTTGATGTGCAGATCGACTCTAAATGGTCGTTGTGCCGCCTGCTGTTCCGGCGTATGGAAAAGGCGGGAACCATAAACCAACACGAGTCCGTCGCTGCAACTGCGTGGCCAGCCGCAGTTGTAGTTGCAAGAGTGTATATCGCCCTTTACTCACCTGATTGTGTGCATGTGTGTCTGTGTGCATGTGTGTGGGGGTGAGAAAACAAGTGTACACGGCTGTCAGCGCTTCGTCGTGCCTGTGCATCTGTGCACATCTGTTCCCGTGTGCCAGTGTGTGTGTGTTGACAGCACAGATTAGCGGTGAAGCATTGTTGTGTCTCAGGTGTGTGTTTTCCCCCCCACACACTCTTCCCCCTCCTCCCGGCTTCTCGGCAGGCGGGGAACAGGTATGACGGTGGGCTTGATAACGACCCGGCTCTGTCGCTTCAGGCCAGACAACCGCTTAAAAAAAGGTCAATCGTCAGCCGCGCCACCAAGCCAACGTTGAACATTTTATTCATCGGATTGGGGTTTCAGCCGTGACACGACTGGATGTGTGTGCAAAAACTCCGAATCAAGCGACCCAGCACAGTAGATGTGGAGATATTTCAATGCAGAGAACATGTTAACTTTACCGTGACCCAAGAGGGAAAGTCAAAGAATCCTCCGGAGACCATAAACTTTCATGGCGGTCCTTTAAAAATGGGTCAACGGGTCGAAAAAGGATTGCGCGGATAAATAATGTATTGTGTTGCAGTGCGAGTGCGTGGCAAACAGCTGAGTAAAGTCTTTGTGAATGAGACAAATGATAATGACGACAGAGGCCACATTACATCGAGAGAGCGCCTTCGACGGCATTAACCAGCGTTGCCAGCCGGTGGTCACAACTCAGAGCTTCGATTATACGAAACTCCACGAGGTCGCCACGTGATTTGGATCTACGTTACACAAGATGGCGCCAACATTCATAAGAATTGAACAAATAAAGACGAATCAAGACGAGTAAAACGTGTTGTCGTGCTTGTGTTTGTGCAGCAGCTCAGCCTGCAGGTTCGCAATCTGCTCCTCGTTGTCACTACTGGAGAAAACAGGGAGGAAGGAAAAGGAGAGAGAGGGAAGGAAGAGAGAGGTGGGGGAGTGATCGATGTCAGAGAGGAATAAATAAGGGTGTGGAGGTAATCAGGAGGCTAAAGGGAAGTCATAAAAGCTGTGCGGTGTGGTCGAGGTGCTGGCAGATGTGATCAAAACGTAACATTAATGGGTGTAAAGGGGCGGGAAGAGAGATTGACAGATCAGGGTCTAGGCAGAAATATATCTTGGTCAATAAAAGTGGGAATACTTATAAGCAAGAGGATGTTAATAAATCAGCTACAATCACAGATAAAAATGGATTTTAACAAGGTCGGTGACTTCGCTTGAGACGCTCGCGTGAACTTATGAAAGGAGCGATGCTGCTGGCAGCCATGTTGTTTTCACTCCCTTCTCGTGCTGTCAGCGACCTCCTCTACTCGCTCTCTCCTCTTTTTCCGCCCGCCGGTCCACTAACGCCGCGATAAACCCTCACGACGCGCATCCTCACCTGCAGGAATCCACCGAAGACTCACACATGTGCCACATCGCTGCACCGCCTGCATAACACACATCTCACCGAGTTACACGAGGCCCCCCCCCCGTCCATTAGTCATGAGGACTGTGATAGGGACGGAGAATTAATAAAACCATCAGTTAGGCAGGCACGCTCTTCACATCATTTATAATCAAGATAGCTCTCGCACAAAGTGAGCTCACTTCGTTATTTCTGAATTCAACAATCTCCTCTCTGCACTTGTGCCGCACCGGCAGTCAGATTATGAAGTTGATAATAAATGATGAGAGAACTCTGCTCGCCTGTGAATCGGGTCTCGGATAACTTCCAGTCTCCAGACACAGAAAAATGCTCCCTGAGGGGGCTGGAAACCCGAAGGCCCGCCGGCTTGTTTTCTCTTGAAACGCATCGTCACTTGGCGACGACGTGACATACTTAACTTCATTTCCGGGAGATTTTTTTTCCTGAACCCGAAGATCCACCATTGACCCAAAAATCATCTTTTTTTTCCCCAGTTGGGGACATGGCTCTTGTCTTTGAAAAGCCGTTCTCATTGAACTGGTCTTAAGTCTGAAATGAGTTCCTGAAGGTGACCTAAGGTAGGAAAACACACACACACACACACACACACACACACACACACACACACACACACTCTCTCTCTCTCTGGTGACAGCGTTTCTGAAGGCGACGGGTTAGTCATAATCAATAGCTACCCAAACAGTCATATATTATTTACAATGGCTGTCTGTTTAAAATAATCAATACGGATGCTTTCATCACCCACGTGTTGGTGACTCACTTCACTGAGGCAACATATGTAGTGACTTAAAAGGATTCCCAATTATAGAGGATAACGCCTGGAGGACTGGTAGGACTTTTTTCTACTGGATTGCTTTCTTTCTCTCCATCTTTGTTTGTTTAAAAAAAAAAAGAAGACATTTCTTAAATGCCCCCAAACCTCGAGAAGCTGCTCCACAATTATGCAGACCCAATTCTGGGTCCCATTTTCCTGACCACAGTTGTAATTTCCTATTTATAAAGTGTGTAGAGCCGAAGTACGCCACAGGAAAACGTCGTCTCCGGCCGGTGGGATTTTTTGGCTCAACTGTTTTCATCACGGCAGCCGAGTCGCAGACGTCTTCGTTATCTAAACGATAACTAAAGTGTGTTTCTGAAAACCTTTGAGGCGAGAAATAAGCAGTGCGGGAACAGAACTTTGTGTATCATACGTCACTTTCCCTTTTTGTATTCTGTAAAAAGCTTTTTGTCCGTCAGCCTCGTTGCGGTACTCTGCACCGGTTGCTACACATAACATAACTAAAAGTGCGTATCAAAGAACACTATTGGACAGAAGTTATAATACAGAATAACGTGTCTGCTGCCATTCAACAGACCTTATAATACAGCTAAGTACCCAGACAGCGCTATAGGGGCGCTTGAAATGAGCCGGAAGAAACGGATGTCAAAATGTCAAGTGTGCAGTTGCTTTTTTTAGAATCCAGCATTGTCAAAAGCATAATTGGAGCAATCTTTCAGTTGACGTGAGTTAAAGAATTCGCCGCGGGCCCGGCGGACCGACAGGTCGGCCGTGGGAAGCGGCACGAGACGGGGAGAGACGGGGAGAGGCGGGAAGAAGAATCACACAAAAGGCCGAGCTCGAAATAGACGCCGAACCAGGTGGTCAATGAGGATGTCACCATCTGCGGAAAGGAAGGAAGCAAAAGATGTGCAGGATGAGGCGGACTGAGCCCGGGACTGTATTAGTAGTAAATGAAAGTGATGAAGCCAAAGCGACGGGGGGGCCGGGGTTACATTTAAAGCGGCTCTAAGGTAATATGTTCCAATTGGAAGCAGATGAATCGAAGCTCCGGCTGTATTAGGCTCAGGACTTTACCACCGTGTCAGAGAAAGGGGCAGATGGAAAAGCCATTAGATTGTCTTTCCTGGCAAATTTCCGAAAACCTTTTCTTTTGAAATTGCCTTGTTTTAGGCAAATTTGAGTGCCAGCTCAATTATGTGTACAGGTTCTGATCTGTCTCGGGCCTAAACCTCAAGTTAATGAAATAAAATCATTAAAAGACTTGACTATATATTAAATATAGCTGCGTTCGCTAAGGCTGTTATCCTTGCAGGCCTGCAGTGTTTCTACACACACACACACGGTCATATTGTTTTGTTATTAGCTGTAATAACCTGCTCGCGGTCCAATTTCTTTTATTCTTATATTTTAAATTCCACTATAGGAAAAGACAAAATAGGTTCAATGGGATTTGAGACGTAACAGCAGCGTAAAAAAGCAAAGCGAACAATTTAAAATGAGATAAACTCTATTTTATTACACCTGTACACACGCATTTGTGACATCATATGGCCAAAGGCATATCCACATACTTCCGTGTAGTTTTCACGCTTTGTGCTAAACCCCTTGGTTCCAATTCAGCGAACATTTTAATCCTACGCCAGGCAATAAATGTTTTAGAAAATGGCCGGCCATCTCCATAAACCCTGTATTTACCATTCTGTGGTCCTAATGCACACATAACAGCTTCAGCTTCATATACATCCACATGTGGCCGAACCCTCTGCTGCAGCCGGGTCTGCTTTGAACCAGATGCCAAACGCCGTATGATGTGTGAGTCACGGCGCCGCCAACCTGCACAGATCAGAGGGCGTTTTCCTTTTCTCTCCCGGTGAGGTGGAAGCCAACAGTAGCTTACAGACGCTGCGACCGGTGACGCAGGTATGTCGTGAGAGGTGTCATGCATTCTCCCAGACACTCTGTGGAGACGCAGACACCAGCTTTTCGGCCTCGGAAAACGACCGTGTGGTCGTTTCTATGCTGGACGCAGTAAAGTTCACGTCTATATAAGTGAGTCGCTGTGGGCTGAACAGCACTCTGAAGTCACCAGATGGAGCGTAATGTCCCCAAGGGGCGCATCCTTCCGTCTCTCGGGTCAAAGAAGATAAAAAAAAACATTAATGCAGTCGAACATACAGTACAGCACATATGGACACGCAGCCCTCCGTAATGCCAGAGGATGTCATTCTGTCAGAGACGCAAATATATGTGCATAAACAAGGACGAGAAGAGGACGCCACGTCCCAAACACACTTTGACGAGGAGAAACAAACGCCCGCCGCTGTTCTCAGTCATTTTCTCTCCTTGCACGTCATTAAAGAGAGAAAACAGATGTTTCAATTAACGCCCGCATCATCAATAAGATCTTTTGCAGCCAGCTCCATGCGTGGTTCTAGAGGCTTCTACTTCACAGTTATCTGAAATCTGCCAACGGGGGATTGATGACTCCAGCCTAAATCAAACATATCATTGCCAAGAAATGGTTTCATTAACTTCGCTGGCAGCCGGCCATAAGTTTGGGTACATTGGAACTGAAGCGGCAACAAAGTTGACCGAAATGTGAATACGTGACAACGTGAACGGGCAAAAAAATTGACCGGAACGTTTTCACCGCTTGATTGTTGCGCCCGCTGCCAAACTTTTGTGAGCTTTTGCCCAAATTCAACAGTTTGGTATGCCTCTTACAAGCTGCAACACTCAAACATACTCGTTTTTTACCTAATATTTTATATATTTGTAGCCATGCTAGCAGCTAAACATCCATGGTATTCAAATCCAAACATTCAAATCACGTTTGCATGTCTGAGTGTCAAAATGCTGTTTACACACAACTTTTCTGCACATGATCTGACACAGGTTTCTGCATGATGTTCTAAACATCCATCCTTATCCGTTCATTGTGCAATATGACCGTCTGAGTCACCGGCGAGCATACAGGACAACACTGTTGGGGGAAATTGGTTCAGATCCATAAGTCAGACAATACCACAAACTAACCGATCGATGCAGCGGCAGACCGGCAACTCCCACCGATCCGTGAAGTTAAATTCCTTTTTTTGTTATTGAAGTCTAATGGCTTTGAAGACAATGAGCTCGTTCGTTAGCGCTGCGCCTCGCCTGGAATCAGGCGGCCGCTGCGGGAGGCGTTCAAGAAACTGCGATCAAGTTGGTCAGTTTTCAGCTGCCTTCAAAGTAATAACAGGAAGTCACAGAAAAAATGACTTCCTGTTAGTTTCGATCTCCAGGCTCGTTGGTTGTTCGTATGGTTTGCAGATCACGTTTGGATTCATGTGTGTTCATACATATTTATTTATGGAGAAATGTGTGTGTCGCTGCATCCTTTGTTCTTTTTATGCCTGCCTGGGAAATACATTACCACTGCTTTTGATATGTGTTGTATGAATACGATTTTGTATCATCAACCACACGAGATATGTTTTTCTGCACCTCATCGACACACGGCCTCTTCCAATAGCCGTTATATCGCTGTCTTCAAAGCCACAAGGCTCCAATGACTTACTTTGGTAACCTACCTTTGGTCATACGTTTTGCAAATGGCCGGGTGGACGTTCCCATTTGAGAAACTCAGAAAAAAATGTGGATTTGATCCACCCTTTGAAAGTTTCCGAACAGAAAAGGCTGCATGGAAAATCAGTAATCGATTATTTTCTTTTTTTTTAATTTAAAATGTTGTCTTATCTTGAAGGAGCATCGTGTTGGAATTAAGAAAAGAAGGAAATCTTAAGCAGAATTTGAAATTTTATTTTATTTAAAAGCCTTGCTAAGGGGAATAAATAGATCGTGGCATATGGCGTGGAGGAGGGTTAAAGGTGGCGCGGGGCAGTCGGAGTCTCTTCAGTCAGTCGGCCAGACAGTCAGTCAAACAGACACGGCGTCAGAGCCAAGTGACCCAAACAGGACTTGGCAGCGAGTGCCTGGGGAATGTCAGTCTCCACCTCCAACCTGCTCGCTGCCGAAGACGGACGAGACACTGAACGGCCCTTTCAGAGATTACCGCCACGGCGTTCTCAAAGCACCTCTTAATCCAATCGCGCGTCCGTGTTTTTCGTGTGTAAATTGGTCACGCTCCTATTTATGAAACGTGCGCTCGCGTCCATTTGTTTGTGTTTGGATTTGGTAGATGACCATCGTATTGCATCATTAGCCCGGGCCACGACTCTCCAGTTTGCCATCTCTTCCTGCTTTTGTGTAATTGAAGCAAATATTGACTTTGGGGAAGGCTCTCTTGCAGCATCAAAAGGCCAGTGACTAAGCAATGTTCCAATAAAGAAAAACAATGCTGTTTTCCACGGCAGGGCTCGGCGAGTGGCAGGTGGTCAGCGAGAGTCGGTTGTGTTTCTGGACAAGACTGATTGGCTTGACTCGGCTTTACGAGGTCCCAAAGACACAACCCGAACCGTTGTTGTTATTTTGTGTTCCTGAACCTTTTATATTGTCTTCATCTCTGACGAAGAGGTCTGTGCTTAAGTAGCTCACAGTATTCAGACATGTGATCTAACAATGCAACAAAATTGTGTTGTTGAGCAGGCGGCAACCACCAGTTGCTTTAAACTTGCATTCTCTCAAATAAGCAGCAGGGGGCGACTCCTCTGGTTGTATAGAAATCTATAGAAAATGACTCTACTTCTCTCTTGATTTATTCCCCCAGTAAACATTGTTCATGGTCTCAATGTCTAGTTTCAAGTCTTCTTCAGTGAAACATGATGTTCATTTTGTAAATTGTGCTCCATCTGGAGTCAAATAGACCAGAAATCCCAGTATGCTTCAGGGCGGGACTACAAGGTGATTGACAGGTCGCTACCGTTCACCGGTTACAAAAAGTCAAGATGGCGACGCCTCAGGATGACGAACTCAAGGCTTCAAACCTGGAGTCCAACAACCAATGGGTGACGTGTCGACAACTTTGTCCACTTCTTATATATACAGTCTGTGACTGAGAGGGATTAGCTCGTTGATAGAGACGTTGGCCAATGAACAGGGCTGCTCTGGAGAAATAAGCTTCGATATGTTGCCCACCTAACATAACAACAATTTGTTGGGTATATACACTGTTAGTAATATCATTTGCCTTTCCTTAAAGGAAGACAAGGTTTCGTTCAAGTGCATTTGTTTGACAATATTTGCCTTTATCCTAAAAGGATATGTAAATCTAGGTAAATTAGCAACCACGGGACAGTATGAGTCTTATGCTGCGTTCAAGACAACCCGCTCCTCCTGCTGGATAAAGAAAGATAAAAAGTCAGAGTCAGTACTCGTGAACTCGGGGCATGATAAACTAAAAGGAGACGTTAGGTATATGTTTGCCTGGATTTGTTTAAAATAATGCATACTATCATCTATAGTAAAACCTGCTTTGCATATATATTGACGTCAAAATTTGGCGCCATGTTCTTAAGAGGCTCAAGTTATGTGCACAAAAGTTATGCGCTAAAACGTTAAAAATGCCAGAAGAGCTGTGGAGGCTGCACTGCAGAGAGTTCACTTGAGGAAGTAAAAGTTTTGTGTTGACGTTTTTTTTAAGTTTGCGTTTGGCATCGCACACCTGCGACGCTTGGAGGTCGGTAGTTGGAGATTTCAATTGGGGGACTTGCGACCTCCTAGTTGTGTGCAACGTATCATTACTCCCAGCAGGTATTTATATTATTCCTTCTCATTTCCCTCTAATCCGGTCCCGTCAGCTCCGGGAAGAAGCCACGGTGACTGACTGCTACTCTTAACTCCACAGGTCTCCACTGTCAAACTAATTGGCTGTATGCACCCACGTTTGGGTACAGTGTGTGTGTGTGTGTGTGTGTGCGTGTGTGTGTGTGTGTTTGGCTTTTCATGCATCGCATTGCTGGCTTCCAGCCGTTTGCGTAATCGCCACCTTTCTTAATATAGCCGGCAAGATTACGCAGTTATGGCACGGTGTCAAATTGATGAGGGAGACTTCTGCGCATGATTCTCCCTCAACCGAATTGTTGGAGTGCCGCGGTTCTGCGTGCGGTCAATTAGATTACGGCGTGAGCATTATTAAAATGCCAAACACGATGTGCGTGTGTGTGTGTGTGTTAAGAATGTTGTTTATTTGGAAATAAGGAGGGAAAGAGAGTCACTTCATCTTCAGGTTCGGTCCGACTGACGGATTCTCAATGACCATTGATCCCACGGCTGACCTTTGACCCGCGAACTATCAAGGCTCGTTTGATGTCTAATGCCCAGTCAGTCAGAGAGAGAGAGGGCTGACATTTATTAGTATTGATTGTTTGGACACTTTTGTGTGTGTGTAACTGCACAACAAAAGGATTCAGGCAGGTTGTTCGACTGCGAGGACAATGTCAGAGGGATAATGTATAATTTTACAGCTTGTTAAAGCTTTGGTTAGCTCGCCAGACATTTTAGTTTCAGCCCTTCTCCGCCCGCTTCACCATTTCCTGACCTGTTTGGTATATTTTGCCACATGGCACGAGTGTATTTTGCATGGCTAGTTCTGGTTTGACCGCACAATTAGTTTGAGACTGGTCTGATTTGACTGCTGCGGTGGGGATGCTACTGAATGTACAGCTCCAATAACATCTTCCTACCAGGACGTCTTGTTGTGCTCCACTCTTTATGGGCTGATTATGCCGCCACGACCATAAACACCCGCGGTTACACTTTTTTTTAATACATTAAATTGACTTTGACACGCAGTATGAAGCAGAACGAGGGAAAAAGAAGGCTATGCTTCAGTGAATCCTTTTTAAAATGTGGTTTTGAGTTTCATGCTCAGGTTTGTGTCCAGCGTACAGCTGTTGATGCAGGCAGAGCTGTGACATTCATATACATCGCCGTCCCTGTCGTGAAGACAGCAAAGATGGAGCGGTCCAGGCGACCTCGGCCTCATCGTACTACACACAAAGTAAATAACTAAGTCAGGACTCTACAAGAACATTTGCCAACTGCTTTTTAGCGTATGTCTGTAAAAGACGGGTTACAAGCCGCTACTACCTTCGCGGGTGTCCCCGCTGTAGCCAGGTAGCGCTTCTGCTAGCTCCTCGTTAGCGCTGCTGTTAGCGCTCCACTAACGCTGCTGCTAGCCCTCTGCTAGCTCCTTGCTAGCTCCCCAACAACCACAGAAGGTAGCAGGACCAGCTCCGGCTCGACGCCCGACGCATGCAGCAGGGACGCGGGCAGTAGCAGCAGCAGTAGCAGGGAGCTAGCAGCAACAACGCTAGCACGCAACAGCGGGGAAACCCACCGACGGTAGGAGCGGCTCGTAACCCGACTTTAACGGTACACATGAGAGTCAGCAAAAAGCTAATCGTGCACCCAAAATAAATACATCTCTTATCTTAAATATCTTATCTGTTGTAATTTTAAATATAGTTGGTACAGTCAGAAGTGGAACAAGGCGATGCTACAGATGTATTGCCGGGTCCACTGGCGCCGCGTCTGTTTTTACACACAACGGTGAAGCAAAAAAGATGTTTGACCGTGTGAGAAAAAGTTTGACTGGCCCGTCAGCATCACGAACAAATATGCAAATTGATTCAGCTGACAAAGAACCAGATGTTAGATGCTTAAAATGCATCATTAATGCCTCTAAGTGTCACGTGTGTGTTGCTCTCAATGCAACGTGTCAACACGCGATGAGCGTGTGAGGAGATTAGTTTGGTTTCTCTGGTGTGAAATGAGACGTGGCGACTTCTTTAGCCTCTCGTGAAGCTGGAACAAGAGCGTCTGCGAGTGTTTTTTTTAACTTATTTAACAAGCGAAGTGGTTGGAGACCTTTCCAACGACGGCTGTAAACGCGCTCCTGAATGTTTTACAGGCCGTGTTTTACTGTCGCCGACTCTCAGACGCTCACCTGCTTCTCCCTCCGCTCATCCACAATTCAGAGCACAGACGCCAAATTTTAATCTCCAGCCAATTTTTCAATCTTCTCTCTTCCACAAAGCGCTCACCTTCTATTTAACTCTCATCACGCTGCCGCCTTTATACACAGCACATCCAGAAATTACGTTTTATCGTGGCGCGTCGCTAGTGTGTGTGTGTGTGTGTGTGTGTGCTTGACTTGAGTTTGTTGACATTTCTTATATTGAGATTAAATTGTGAAGACTGCGCTTTAAAAGCTCCTTGAATTGGAAGCTATAAGGAGCATATTTCTTTAGTTTGTGCGGTAGTGACACTGAATGAAGCAGACGCTGACGCTCAGACCATGTTGGAGGGGGGATGCTGCACATTTACGCACGCACACATTTGCGTTATACTTTGAATGAATAGATTCAGGCTTCACAAGGTCACAGCAGCTTCTCCCTCGCCCCCCGACATCCATAACATGTTCTTCTGTTTGACTTTGGCGTCTTTACGTGTGTGTGTGTGTGGCTGTGGATCCGCTGCTCATTGATTAATGCAAATATACTGCTTAACACCTGCGTGTATTGATAAACTTCTTGATTTGTATTTTGTCAAAGACAGAAAAATCTACAAAATTGTGGTAAATTATTCTTTTCCCAATATCCTATGTGGGCTTTTATCTCCAAGATTGGATTTTGCAGAGCACATTAATATTTAATGCTCAATGATCAATCTGAAAAATCAATACAAGACACCTGATAGGAATTATATCAAGGTTGTTTTTTTACATGTATAATGTATGTGAACATGAGGAAAATAATCTGGCCTTTTGTTTTCAATTATGCTCAGATGAATAAAATAGACACAAGGTTGTTGTGTCGGGGCCACTGTGGATCCAGTGGAGGAGGGGAGTCGTCCTTCAATCGGCGGTTCAATCCCAGCTCCGCTTGTCCATGTTGATGTGTCCTTGGGCAAGACACTTAACCCCAAATTGCTCCCGTAGCTGTGCCGACAGTGTATGAATATTGTATGAATGTTAGATGTTCCTCATGAGCGTGTGGCAGCTTAGACCCTCCCATCCGTGTATGGATGGGTGAATGATGTCATGCAGTGTTAAAACACTTTGAATGGTCGGAAGACGAGAAAAGCATTGTACAAGTACATTTACCATTTATTTACAGTTTATTAAACACTGTGTTGCCTCTGAGGTGCAAAACACGAGTTCACAGATCAATGTAAATTAGGATGAAATATTAGTAGTCAAATGTTGTCTTGAATGTTTTGAATGTTGAGCCGCACTTGTCTGAGTTTCCCACTCGCAGCATGCACAACCCTTCAATGAAGCATCGCTTTCCTTTCACAAGCAGAACCGGACGACTGCAATCTGCATTTTATTTTCCTTCATTCTTGATGACTTCATGTTTTTTTGCATGAAATTGAGAACCTCAGTCGTGACGCACTGCGAGCAGCCTCTCCACACATAAAAGCTTTGTTGATTTGATGCATTTTTCGCACTCGAGACGAATCTCTTCTGGTGAGATCCATCCAGAGGAAATGGCAAAAGCACTAAGTGGACGCGTGTGAAGGTGCTTCAGACGCAGAGCAGACTAATGTGTTGGTCGCGCATTGTAGTGGAGCAATCACAAGAGCCAAAGAGAAACCAAGAGGATTTCATTAGTCAAGACATCGTCCACTTGTATGACCCCTGGTTGGACGCGTCCGCACAGGAAATGCCTTCAGGCGTCCGTTTTGAAGCTTCAATCACCGCATGACCACATTAACGCTCATTTGTCATCAAAACAAAAACAATATGATTCATTATTTTTTCAAACTCAGACTTATTGGCCTTGGCTCACTTTCTGCAAAGAACATGTATCAGACAAAACTTTGATTGACTGCACACCATAACCCTCCTGCCCTACACATTTATATTACACACAGGGTGTTCGGGTAATAAAAGTGTGATTATTGGGTACCTAAATTAGATTATTAACCATATTTGCTGTTTATATCGCTTCTAATTGGGATGAAGAAAACATCTGTTGAGTATTTTAACGTGAAATTGTTTGATTGTGTTGAATTGAAAACCCCAAAATACAGCGGGTCCAACAGACCCACAAAAAAATGAACACCATACAAGGGTTAAAATATTCAACATTTTCTTACCAACTTTATTATTGGATTTATTTCAAATGCTGCTATATTAAGCATAAACAAATGTTGTTTTCTTTTTATTTGGAGAGGTGAGGTTCAGCCGGTGTTCTGCACCTCCCACTTGAGTTCTGCTCGGTTCACTAATAGTAAACGCTACGATTGGGCTGCACGGATAAGACTGCTAAAACGATGGTTTAAAAACATCCTGTGAGTAGAAAACAATGACGTATTCATTAAGATTTAACATTGAAGTTTTGGATTTAATTTATGTCCCTTACTGTGGAATAAAAAACCTTTAAAATAACAAGCAACCCAAGTTCTCTCTGTGAGAATATGGGAGTGTGCTCACAAGTGTGTGAACTGGAATAAGCCTCTTTCACTCTTTGCTCCTTTATAGGAAAACTCTCTATATTTAATGACAATGTCGAAACGGTGGGCAGAAAACATTTCTAACTTTCCAAACTCTTCTCTCCTTCACACAGACTCAGCTGAACCAGCTCACAATTCCTCCGAGATTTTCGATTGGAAAAAAATAAAAGTATTGCTGGTGGCTGAAAGGCTGTTTGTATATTGTATTATTAATACACATTTGCTTGTGAAATATTTATAGGTGCACACCTAGCATTGCTTTCTTTCCCTTCCATCTCTGAGGGTATCTCACCTACATATAATGAGTGTACACACAAGGTATTGCTTCTCACTCTGCGCTGGTCGGTCTGTCGCCGACAAAATGACAATCCCACACAACTAAATTGCATTTTCAAGGTTTTGAGCAGTTTTAAACATGATTAAAGTTGTAAATTGCGACAAAAAAAAACAAAAAGGCAACACAACTACTTGGTTTGGTTTGGTAAAATGTCATGGTTTAACTCAAAGTAAGTACACTCCATCAGTCATTTCAAGTTACGACAAGAAACTTTAATTTTGTGTGGATTTTGGTGGCCCCTGTGGACGAAAGTGGTAGTGTTTCTGAGCGCCAGAGTCACTTTTAGAAAACCTGCAGCGCGGTCCGACAGTTCAACCCAGCACCGTCCCAAAAAAAATTATAAAAATACCAATTACCATAATTTTGCGACTTCTGGTGTCGTTTTCGTGCGGGCGCTAGCTGCTCCGAACCGAAAAGATGTCGAGACGGCGTCGCTACGAAGACAAACCCGAGGAGACAAAGTGAAAACGGGCATACGGGGAGAGATGGATGGAGCAGACGTCGCTCGTCTTTGCCGAGCAGACGGATGGCCCAGACAAACCCAGAGTATGCAGAGTTGACGGATCGGTCTGGATGGGAACATGAAATATTTAGCAGCAGTAAATGGAGGAGGATGCAGTTGGTTGTGTTCTCAGTCTGAGCCATGACTGTCTTGACTGTTTTTCCATTTGCATTTATTATATTCCCATACATTAGTGTCCTCAGGTCCCTCTCTTTGGCTCGTTGGGGGTTTGACGGCTGAAGAACGGCCTCAGAAACACTTGATGGTTTTGTTTTTCCAGTACCAGCGGCGCCCCCCGTTGTGTGAGACAGAAGGCTAACGGCGGTGCCCGTGTCGTACGCCGGGGTGACCTCGCCAATGCCTGAGTGACCAGCCAGGAGATGTGTGCAGACAGATGGGGAATACTGGCTGACCTGAAAGACCAACCGAGGGAGTGATGGATCATTCCCGGCTCGGTTTCACCAAAATGGCGTATGAATGACACGACATTTCGTATCTCATTTAGCATCCAAGAAGTATGAAATTCTAGCTTTTTGTTGGCCATTTCACATTGTGAGGTCAGTACTGGCTGCAACGTGAACGCACACACAGGAATATGCTAAGCTAGGTATGCTATGCTAAGTGTATAAAAAGTGCAAGAGGTGTTTTTGGGGTTGGATGGATGGCTGACTGTTAACCTTTAAAGCTACTTTAGTAATGTTTGTGACTTCTTTTTCATTACGTTGTTCTCATTTCACTTTCAACATTTTTTTAATCTTCCATGCCTAAGTTCTGGACGGCTTTAAGCCAGGAAATATTAGGATTTGAGTCCTCATCTGTGTGGATTGCATGCTACTAACTTGAGCAGCTTGAAGCACCAGTGACCCGTGAGGGAAAGAAATCGAAGAAATAAGTGGAAAACCAAAAAAGAAAGCGACTGAACTTTTGACCCAGTTAGCTACCAGAATGGAATTAAAAACTACAAATGTTTTTTCGCTAAACGCAATTTAGCGGTTTTGTTTCCTTAAACCCAAACTTTTGTGTTTTGCGCTAACGACATGGTGTAAAACGTTACACTAAAACGCTTCAACGTGACACACAAAAACAAGGCTTAGCAGTCTCGATACAGCGTTTTCTTTCAGCATGCGCGTGTCAATCTCACAGAAGTTGTTCGTCCTTGTCTCTTCCTTTTTATCTCTTTTGTTTTGGCAACTTGGCCTCCGTGAAGGAGTCGGACTCGTCACCGCAAAACAGCAACATATGACATGTTAATCTCCTAAATGTATTCTTGATCGTAGGTTCTCATGAATACACACACACACACACACACACACACAGTCGTGCAGATGGATAGAGCGGCTGCCTCTTTAGGCCTAATGTCTACTCAAAAGCGTTTCATGTGTTGCAGGTTACAAGCCGTGCAGTTTCACAGGTCAGTGACGCATTTGTGAGGCCGAATGCGTCACTGACCAGACCCTCGAAATGATTGCAGACATCCTGAGGCTGAATGAATCTGTGCTGTACTCAAGTTTCCCTGGTCCCGAAATACTCAATAGGTCATGCGTTGCTGTTTCTCTCCTAAAAAAAACCCAACTGTGTCTTTGGTTTTCTTTTGTAACAAAAACACTGAACTTACACTAGATACATGATTCAGTTTCCTTTACCTGCACTCACCCCTGTAAACAAACGTTTTCCAACTCTAAAACACCTAAAGAGACCAGTAGATGAATCAAATGTATTAATAATAATGCATTTTATTTGTATAACACTTTAAAGGGTACTCGAGGCACTTTGTGTGGTAAAAACAGACAATAGAAGCAATCACAGAGATGACGTCACAGTAAGAAACACAAGTTGAAAGCAGATTTAAATCCATTAGTTGTGCTGTTTTGAAAGTGAAAGATCCAGCTCCTTGGTCAAGATGGCTGTTGTTGTTGTTGTTATTGTTGAGGCCACGAGAGCCCGACATTGTTGACAAGAGCACAACATTCTTCATTTAGCCTTTTCTTTATGCTCTCAAAGTCCACCAGATTGATGCACTTGACTTTAAAATGCAGAAAATATTCTTTTGAAATGCATAATGTTAAAAAAAGTTGACTAAATTAATGAATACACAATCATGATGTTTGCATTACCTGGAGCACCTTGAGGCGTCTCCTGCACTGCCTGCTGCGTGATGGTGGGATGATTAATGCCATTATATTGCATAAAAGCAGAGTCTATCTCAGGGTCCGAGGGTCATCGTTCCCTCCGTCCTTCGTGATCCCAGCTGTCGCCGCTCTGCAGAGCACCGGCGTTCTCGCGTTGGCGTTTTTTCCTTCCACCTCCCTTCACATCGTCGTAAGACCCGCCTCCTTGACATTCATCACGGTAAATGGGTAAATGGACTTGCACTTGAACAACTCCTCAGAGCCTTTTCCGACCACTCAGAAGCGTGACACCGCACGCATCCACCTTTTCACACCCGTTCCCACGCTGATGCCGTGTGACAACATGCTACCTGCTGCGCTAACCCGGTTGCTGTTAGCTTTCTGCAGGGGAAGCGTCACTCTGACTGATCGTATCCACAACACAAACGTATTTGACGAAAATGCTCGTGCTCATTGTCTCCCTCCCTACAGCTCACACCCAACCTGCATTAGCAGTTACAGCCATAATCCAAAAGTTACAGCCTTTGGTTTTGGTTTCTCCTGTAACAAAAACACTGGGCTTACAGTACAGACACAGGACATGTTATTGAATGAAAATATATATATATATATATATATATGTATATATATATATATATATATATATATATATATATATTAAGACATTATTCATGTTCATAAGACGTCAAACACAACATCACTCACACAATGCTCTATGAGAAAATACACAATAGCTGCTTATGTTTGTTGTTTTTGGACTGTTTCAGCTTGGGACATCTCCGATTTCCCGCCGTAACCTGGTTCCTCTCAGTCACCTGGTTTTCATGCATGTAAATATGGTTGATGTGTGACACATGACACCAAAGTCAAATTCAAGCACAACATCACACATCTCTTGTGGTTGTGTGTGTGTGTGTGTGTGTGTGTAGTAGGCCCAGGGTTGTTGAGCCTCCTGCAAAACGATTCATCAGGTCGTATCTGAAAAGAGCGTCAAACACAATCTCTCCAGTTGTGAATGGCGCCGACACAACGCGCGCGACCCACCGGTCTATTTATAAGTCGGTCTGTCCGCTTCCCTCTCTGCCTTTATGAGCAGTACTAAAGTCCCGTCTGCCTTTCTGTCTGCCCATCTGTTTATCTTTTCATCTGCCCGTCCGTCCAAACCGTCGCTCTGTTTATCCACCTGTCTTTCCATCTGTCCGTCTCTGTCCAATTATCATGTCTGGCTGTCAGTCGTACAGTCGTCTAATCACCGCGGAGGCTGCTTCGTGGGAATCAGTCCAAGTCCGAGCACCTTCTTTTATCCCCGCGGCTTAATAACATCTTTGTTCTGAAGCACTTCATTTCTATGGAGTGTACATTTGTCTTTTCATCACTGGAGTATTTATTCAGAAGATTGTATAAGGTCTGTGTGTAGGGGAGATTGTAAAAGGTTTAAAGGTGGCATGAATCTAGAAAGATGTGCAGTATTTTACTTTCATTCAACCACAAAGTTATGTTCATACATGTTAGCAATAACCCAATATTATTTCATCAGTTGCACCCCAAGCACTTTCTTTTATCCATAAGGCTTAATAACATCTTTGTTATCATGTTTCATTTCTATTTAGCAGACATTTGTCTTTTCTCCACTCTAGTATTTATTGAGAAGATTGTGCGGATGAAATATTCTTTTTAAATGCGGCATGAATCTAAAAATACATGTAAGAATCTTCAGAGAAAGCTGTACAGTATTTTCCTTCAATATCCTTCAAATATAACCACAAAGTTATGTTACATTTCAGACATAACCCAATAGTATTTCATCAGTTGCACCCCAGGCATCTTATGTTGATGGAAATATCACCTAAGGGTTAATATAAGTATATTTTAATGAATTTCCTCACCCTTTTCTGCCGCGCTGCTCATGTGTTGATTGAGTGTTTTCCCTCCTAACTAGCAGAACAAACCCATCATCCGTTGCAACACTTCCAGCTGCTCTTGAAAGCGAGTCAAGAGTCTTTCCCGGTTAAATCACTCTTCAACAACTGCGCTGAATTACAAAGAAAAATGTGATAAGCAAATCCGGGTTCAGTAAAAAGGGTCGAAGGCTCATGCTGTGTTCATAAAAGTTGAAGGAGACGTCCGCCACGAGTCTCTCAAACAGGAAAAAATTGTGTGAAATAATTTTCCCTAATGATGAGATGAAGTTAAAGGCGGAGCTACATATGTAGAAGAAGCAATTCAATGTTTTTCTTATCAACTTGACCTAAAAAATAATCATTAAATTATCCAGAGGACTCCCTGTAAACACACTTTTTTAAAACTGCAAAATAATTTAGATAACATGGTTTGACCAGCTATTCATGTGTATTCATGTAGGACTTGGCCAAATGTTTTGCACGACACCAAAACGGATTGAATGTTCACCTCTCTACTATATAAAGCTCCCGTATTTATTCATTACATGTTCTAACTCTGCTGGAGCAAGCTAGCGCTGCTGCTAGCTCCCTGCTAGCTGCTGCTGCTACTGCCCACGTCCCTGCTGCCCGCGTCGAGACGGGGCTAGTCCCGCTACCTTCGATGGTTTGTCAGGGAGCTAGCAGGGAGCTAGCAGAGAGCTAGCAGGGAGCTAGCGGGCGCAAACAGAGAGCTAGCAGCAGCGCTAGCAGAGAGCTAGCTGGCTACAGCGGGGAGGCTTTAACTAAATGTGAGGATCGAGTATGTTTCAGCGTTGTATAGACAGCAATATATTTAGAAGATAATGGTTGTAAATTGTATTTTACATATATATATATATATATATATATATATATATATATATATATATATATATATATATATATATATATACGTATATCATTTTTTTTGTCCCCGGTGTGAGTTCTGAGTAAGATTTCTGAGAAACAAGAACAAAAACTGAGAAGAAAAATATGGAGACGTGAATGACTGGAATGTGGCCATGTGAGCTGTTTTGAAATGTTGGTTTGCTCCTCAGTCTTGATTCAGAACAACAACACAACAGCTTGCTCCGTCACAGTGTTAACAGGTTTTTTTTCTTCTTGTTTTGTTCATGTTGCTCAACCTGTTATCTCCAAAACGTCCCCAGTAGCCTCAGCGCTACCCTTCTAACTCAGTGTTTGACTTCTCCTCGGCTGCATGTATTTGTCACCATGTGTGTGTGTTGTCTCCGTGTGTGCGCCGCTCACACCCCTCTCCGCCTTTCGTGCTTCAAATCTGCTTTTTTGCCTCGTGCCAGCAAATCTCTGTCTTTCTATACGTTGTGAATGTGGGACCGGCGTGAACGTCAGCAAGGGAAGTCTCACGGCAGTTTGACTGCGAGCTTTTCTGTTTCACCGGCGGCTTTCGGTGCGACTTCTTCTGGGTTTGTGTGATTGTGTCTTTATTTAACGCTGCGTCACTTCAGATGCACAGACAGCTCGTCTGCAGTACAGCTTAAGTGTTTATTTTGTCTGTCATGTCTTTGTTGGCACAAACATTGTGGATGTGAACAAAGAGACGCTCGCATTTATGCAAAGACACTTTTAATTCCACATGTTGGTTGTGCAGGACGAGGTGAGACTGTTCGCGACCAAAGTCGAATCACACTCCTACGAGTTTGTTGACTACTGGATTAATTGATTTAATCAACAGATCTGTAAATCCGTGGTTCTCTGCAAATATCACATAAAAGTGCTACTTGAAGTTTTGTGTTAACCAAAGATATAAGCTCACAAGTTTATGGGAAATAAATCATTTAGAATGACAAAAAAAGCATGAAAAACGACACGAAGAATCTTGAAGACCAAGATGAAACCAAAACCTCCAATAGGTCGACTAAGACGCTCATCCAAAGGCTTTTCCTAAGAACTCAAGACAAACAGAGACACCGAGTAGGAATAATAACGATTGAAAAGGGAGCAAGAAAAAGAAAAAAAAAGTACAAATGGCATCTGCAAGTAGAATAGAAGCTTGCGTGAGAATGCGAGCTCGTGTGTGAGCTTTGTTTGTGTTTGTGCGATCATTACACTCATACAGTAGAACATTGCCTAAACACAATTTAAGGCTCATTGACATTCAGAGCATTGATATAAACTATTGTCTCTGTAAAGACACAATGGACTATTGTCTACCTGAGCGCAGTCTGTTTCTGTGTGTGTGTTGTTATCCGAGCTTCTCTGAGCTGGTGCAGCTCATGTTAATGGGTGTGAGTGCCTGTTTGTGTGCCCTGCTGGCTTTATAATGGGCGTGGCTATATAATGGGCGTGGCTACATAATGGGCGTGGCTCTGCACTGAGCTCATCAGGTGGTTACAGCTGATAGCGGCGTCCCCCGGTTCGCCCTCAGGTAAGCAGCGTTAGCTCCGTCAACACTGTTGGTGTTGTTTTGCGGCGATAGCGCCGTTGGCTCCGAGCCACAGTGACAGCCATCGCCATCTTGAGAGCCATATGGAGGCAACCCATCCGTATTGAAGCAGTGAAATAAAACAAATAAATGAGAACATTCAAAAGGTATTTTGTTCCAAGAAAAACAAGTTGATTTCCTAAATACAGCTGAAGAACATGATACATCAATTTGTGTGTGTGTGTTTGTGTGTGTGTGGACAACCGGTGAATGTGTTGTTGCCTCCAGATTCTGTTGAAGAATATTTCCGACGTAATTAAGAGCCGGGGAACAGCAATACAATGTAACACACGTCTAAACAGCAGATAATGTGTGACACGCGCACCGTTGACCTTACAATTACACTTCGTCCCTCCTCAGTTAACAAGCCATTCAAGCATTACCCAACAGCCCTACAACACACACACACACAGCTTCCTGATTTAGTTGAGCCAGAAAAGGAATGCTATTCGAGCTGTAGCCTGCCTACCTGCTCCCTCTCATTATTGGAAACAGTGGTTGCATATAGGAATTTTCTAGATCAATGACCAGTGTAATGAACAAGCCTTTTACAGACATCCAACAATCTCCAGGGTCAATACGGCAATGCACATCGAGGGTCGATCTGACAATTTTACAAAACCATGAACACACACGGAGAAAAAAGGGAGACAAATCGTTTTGGCTCCCTGAGAGTTTATTAAACCTCCTGAAGTACAAACAGTTCTCCTAACCTAGAAAGCAAACACTGGTCTTCCTACTTAGCGCTAACATTACAAACCTCACACAACCTCGACGCTTACAAAGACGGCATAAAACACACTGTGGTGGAGCAGCTCCAGGCGGCAAATCTCCAGGTCTGAAAAGTGAAACCAAGCATCTTAAACTTGCATTCTCTCTAATGGCCACCAGGAGGCGACTCCTCTGGTTGTATAGAAGTCTATGCTTCATGTGTTAAAGCTGCATTCTCTCTCCTGACCACCAGGGGGCGACTCCACTGGTTGTATAGAAGTCTATACTTCATGTGTTAAAGCTGCATTCTCTCTCCTGACCACCAGGAGGCGACTCCTCTGGTTGTATAGAAGTCTATCTAAATTACTCTACTTTTCTCTTGATGTTTTCCCCTCAGTAAACATTGTAAACATGAGTTTATGTCTCAATCTCTAGTTTCAAGTCTTCTTCAAGACAGCATGACGTCAGACATGACAGTATCTTTCAGGGCGGGGCTACCCTGTGATTGACAGGTCGCTGCCACAACCAGAGTCGTCTCTATGCCTCTCCTACGTGGTCAAAAAAAGATCCCCTCCGTTAAGATGGCTGCGGCTAAAATGACAAATCCAATCATGGTCTGTGTGTTATCCGTGTTTTAATCTTTAACTTTAACCCTTTCACGGTGTGTTTTTAGTTCATTCCAGTTAGTTTTGGTCGCTCCTGGCTGCAAACAGTCAACAAAAAACCACCAGGGGAGTCCAAAATCAAGAATAACTCCAGGCTTCAAAACCGTAGTCGACAAACTAATGGGGGACCTCGTCACCTGTCCACTTCTTATTTACAGTCTGAGAGGACAGCACATGTCAAAACACCAGCGCCCCATTGCTTCCTATCAGCCTGCTGACAAATAAAGTGCGTCGACACTGAAGAAAAAGCAGAAAGTTTCTCACATTTGCTCCCCAGAGACGGACGCTGCGATGCAGCTGTCTGCTGCTGTTATGAGCTCCACTTTGACACAGGGTTAATACAGAGACTAATCTTTCCAATGGTGTCAAACTCCCGCAGATCAGTGAAATGTGAAGTACATAAAGCCCCCTGTTCCTTCTGCAACTCCCCTGCTGCAGGAGAGGCAATATAGATCTCGGCAACAGCTCCCTGAGGCCATGAGAATGGGGAAAAAACCCGAAAAAAACAGTTTTCATAATCAGCTTTCTGCTATAACCAGGCTGCAGTTATGCTGAGGGAGTTGTCCATCAAAGCTGATGGTGTTAAGATGTCAGATTGTTTTTTCAGCTTTGTAATGTTATGGAGACGTAGGATATTAGGATTAATATTTAAGGGCACAGGTATGATTATTACCTGCTGTGGGGACCAAATTAGCGGCTCGTGTACATTATGAGAACGAATGGGTGCGAAGTCTCGGCAAATGAGAAGGAAGCAAAAGCCCAGTGGTTAAGAAAGCAAATGGAGCAGACATTGTAAGGTCAAGGATAGAGGATAATAGCCAGAGAAAATGAGAGGAAGGCCTCAGGCTGCAGAGGAGAAAATGCGTGTCCTGTTACACACACTTGTGCTCTGTAGCGGAGGGGGAAGCCCGACCTTCTGGCCTTCTGGACCAGCGCCGTGGACCGCCGATGACAGGGAGATTCATTTAGTGATGTGAGATTTCGATAAGGGCGGCCGCATCGCGTCTAAACGGATTCCGATGACGACGCCGGGCCAGAGAAGTGCTATCGAAACGCTTCAGACAGCGTCCAGGAATCATCCGCTGACGACCGCGGATGTTCGGCGTCATCCGAGAAGCCGTCCCCGAAAGGAAATTCAACGTGACACTTTCTGGCCACCCGTGAAGACGTTGAAGAGCCGGTGGTTCCCCATCCGTGTCGTGACACTGCAAGCTTGAATTAGCGCCACAGGATCTGCGAGCGCTTGGATGCAGGCCACCACATTTCCGCGACGTTTCTATTAATAGCTCCGCGATGAAACGGCGCCGAAAATGTGGTTCGAATTTTTACCGGAGTCTTCCAGCCTCTTCACTTCCGCTTTCTTCGTCTTCGTGAGATCGTATACGTGATTCACACAGCGAGCCCAGTTTGGGGTCTAGCTTTATGCCTTTCACCGCGATTTGCCGATCCGTGTGTCCGTCGGCATTTTGTGTGTGAAACTAACCAATGAGCACTCAGGAAATCTCTGGACCTACACTGCAAAAAAACACTGCAATTTTACAAAAATCAAGCTTCAGTTTTTCAGCTTTAGGGCATTATTATCTCTTTGTGCTTTAGGACAATGAAGAGCTGAGATTGTTCTGCCAATTTTGATATAATACATGAGTATGTATCTCATATCCTAGTGGCTTTAAAAAAAAAAAGATTGAGAAGGTGACCTCAGGCCTCAGGGACTAAACTACATGTTATATTATTATGATGACATCAACATAGTTTGAATAGAAGAAGACTATTGATTATAGAGACCTGCAGGTTAAGTATTTTTGGAGGCCAGCAAGACGATCTTCACAACTGAAAAAAACACTTTTGTGATTTTTAAAGCTTGAATTCAATCCCTAGAAGTGGGGATGTCCTGAAGTGAAGCGATCGATATCAAAACCAGTGAAATTCCACGATCCTCGATACCCAATTTGATGCCTCGATAAAAGACTGAAACAGCTCAATAAACACTTTGAGCGAGTGTTAATTCCCCTCTCTTAATATCTTTTCAACTTTGCTGTGAAAACATCAATCGCTCCTTTAAACAAGCATATTTATAAAGGTTCCTCTTCAGTAGCAGCTCACGTGAACTCGCTCTCCGCCTGCCAATTTCAGCACGGATTTGTCGCTTAGCTTTAAAATTCATGAGCGGGGAATTTACTGACTTAGACTTAACAATCTTAGCCTTGTGTTAACCGCAGACCCTACTTCAGTCCACTTTCATCTATTCACTCCGGGATTCTCGGTCTCCGGCTATGGCGAAACAGGAATTTTCTCGCTTAACATGAATTATAAAAGTGAGTCTCTGTGGCACGTGCAGATGGTTAGATACTGCATGTAAATATTGAACACGTCGCACTCATCTGAAACACCTTGACTGTGCACTTAATGAGTGAGGCTGCAGTAAGTCGCGGCCATTAATAATGAAATGAGATGCATCGGGTTAACCGCCGAGCGCCGCCTGTTGTCGCAACACTGGCTGAAGTAGCCGTCGTGGGAAGATTTGTTTAGCCAGCCGTGAAACCTGCTGTTCTCTGTTGGCCCGAAGAAACAAATGTGAAGTTAATTCCTTGAGGAGAGGCCGAGCTAATTAAAGACCCGACGTCTACAGTCACCGTGATATTAATGAGGCTGGAAGCTTCCTGGCTACTCGTGCCGAGGGAGGAGGAGGAAGGAGGGAGGAGGGAGGAGGCAAAGGTTAAAAGAGGGGAAATTTGGGAGGAACTAGGAGGAGAAGACAATACATCTACAGATATTGGTGTTCAGCTGGAAAGATGCAACAGGCTCTTAAAGGAAGCCTCTATTATATTCTCACACACACCTGTCCTTTTACAACACACACATTTTCTTATCATCTCCACAACAGACATGCAATGTTTTCTCCCACTGACTCTGCGTCTACATGTATCAAGCCCAGCACTCAAGTGGTGGAACAATGGGCTTGATGTGTAAAAAAAACAAAACAACAGAAAATCCAGAAAAGAAAAAGAAAAGAACAAAGTCCTGTCAGGATCTGACTTTCGTTTGCAGCCAAGTGTTTGCTGCGGAAAATAAACAGATTTCTTTAGAGCTGATCAATACTTTTCTCCAGTCGTGTCAGACAATTGTTTTCAGCAACAACAACAATAACACAACACAGGTGCCTCCGACACAGAAGCACGGCTCTGTGCTGAAGATGCTGACGCAGCCGCACGCAGCACCACCACCAACCTCCATAATGAAAACGGTCACTTTCAGGTATTAGCTTGGACACGGCATCCGGGTTGTGATTGGATTTTAATTCTTGTGGAGTTTGAGGGCCGCGTGAGAGCGGCCTTAAAGGGAGGGAAAGCCCCGTAAGTGTGAACGTTTTTGCAGGCGCTCAGCGGGGGTTTATTGCATTTGCATAATGACTCGCAGTGGCAACAGTCTCCTGGAGAGAGAAACCCAAAAACCCATTTCAAATGCACGGTGCAAAATCTCATCCATTACAGTACTTTGAAGGATCTTACGCAAGATGACTGTATAGTGGATACTGTCTGAGAGATGGAGACAAAAGCATCTAATCAGAGCATTTTGTACTGATTAACTCCTTCAGAAACAAAACTAATCGGAGGAATCTGCAGTGCCACGGGGTGACGGATGTTTTGGCTTTTATTTGTTAGTCATAAAACGGTTTTTTTTCAACAGATTTTGATGAAACGTGCAGAAAGGCCGAGGACGGCTTTCGTGTTTTGCTGCATAGTAAAAAACGTTGCCGTTTCTTTATAAAACTCCTTTATCTCCGTGTGTCTCGAGGCGCATCGGGCTCCAGATTAAAGGCCGTCTCGCCCGTTTCCGTGAATGTAGAGGAGCCCCGGCTGTTAAAAAAACAGAAAAACAAAGTGGAAGTGGAACGCATCATTCCCCCCACAAGTTTTTGCAGACATCTAATCAGTGGTGTCGCAGATAATTTAGTGAGTTTGCTGGAGCCGTCGCCTGCAGTGCTGGAACAGCAGGTGCAGCTTTGACTTTAATCCCAATCGGCGAAGGGAGACGTGCAGAGGATAAACGCATGTCACTGTAAATTGGATGATACTCCAAGAGAACAGGGGGGGTGATGTAAAGACATAAATGCTAAAGATGATGCGTGTACCTCGGAGCAACAGGAGGACCGTGTGCACATGTGTGTGTGTGTGTGTGGGTCTTCGCCGAGATAGTTGGGGGTGGAGGAGCTTTGAAGCTGATCCAAAGTGAAGAAGGGAAGAGGATTGTGTGTCGTAGAAGCGAGATGACATCGCCGCCGCCACCAACCGGCGAACCGCTGCTCGCCGCCCACACGGAATGAGAAGGAAGCTCTCCGGTTCCCCTCTTTCCCCTTCATCCCCCGCTATTGTGCACACCCCCATTCCCGTTGCCTCTTCTTCCTCCTCTCCAATTATTGGCGCTCCTTCTGCTCCTCATTTTCGTTTTTTCTTTCTCCTCCATCCTCTCCCTTCCATTTCTTTTGTGCATGTGGAGGTTGTGATGTAACAGCAGGGATGTTTTCTCCGAGCTCTCAAAGGGACAAACACAAGACCACCCATGACTCGTGATGTGTGTGTGTGTGTGAGTGCTTGTGTGTGTGTCTTTCCACCTATTTCTTATTCTCGGTCTGTCCTCGATCAAAGAAATTCAAAGTCGCCTGACTTGATTTGTTTGTTCTTAATCTGTAAAACTGAGTTTCTCCACAAAGAATCACACAAAAGCTCCACTTCGAATGTCGTGTTCACCAGAGATGTGCTCACAACAAATCTAATCAACTAAAGAAATCTAATCTAACGAAGATTAATTGACTCATGGCGCACGAGGGGACAGCCCTGTTTCAAGCAGAGTTCAAATATCATCTTATCTGATGGAATATGCAATAAAGGCTGATCTCCGATAGTGTCACGGTCTTGCTTCTGCCTCTTTGTGTTGACTCCCAGCGGCGTGCGCAGCATTACGTGCCTGTGCTCTGCCATAAAAAAAAAAAACAATAATGAAATGCAAAGGGCAGCTGACGAAGGCTTTTGTGGACCGAGGAGGCGCATTACGTCACCGCACTGTACGTGTCCGGTAATGACTCGCAGGCGCAGGAACACGGCGACACGCTGGATCGATATCGACCCCTGACCTTATTGCGAGTCCCCTGTAATGTGACCGGACCCGAGTGACACACAATTGATTGGGTCAATTTCATTCCAGTATTCTACCACCGGGTCCACCGGGCAGCGCCGTTCGACCTGTACAGCTCGTCCAGAACGCAGCAGCTCGACTGGTTTTTAACTTCCCGAAATCCACCCACACTACTCGGCTCCTCCGTCACCGGTTACCGCTGGCCAAAACATTGGTTTCGTACCGCGCTACCAACAGATTGTGAGCCAAGTTTGTGTCGAGCTTTCTGCCTTTCGCTGCGATTTGTCGATCCGCGTGTCCGTCGACATTTTTGTGTGTGAAATTAACCAATGGAGTACTCAGGAAACCTCAGGACCTCACGCTGCGAAAAATACACTGCAGTTTGCAGAATTTCCAAAAAATCGAGCTTCAGTTTTTCAGCTTCAAGGCCATATTATCTCTTCGTGCCTCAGGACAATGGAGAGCTGAGATTGTCCTGCAAATTTTGATTACACTTTGAGTATGTAGCTCATAGATGGCTCGGCTTCTGCCAATCGGTTTGTAGCTCCGTCACCGCGAGCTAAACACTCAACAAAGCCACGACTGTTTGCTGTCCTGGCTCCTCGATGGTGGACCGAGCTTCCTCTTGGCGTCAGGACTGCAGGAAGTCTCCACATCTTCCGTCACAAACTAGAAACACATCTTTATCGAGGATTCACGAGATGACGGAGACAGACGATGGTTTGGACGAGAGTGTTTCTCCTCATATTTTTGTCGGGGTTCACGTCTCTTAAATAGATTTACGATCATCCGTGATTAGGTTCTGGATTCCCGCACGAATCTAAATGTTTAATTGGCTCCACTTATCCACTTTTTAATTATATTGCGTGTGTGTGTGTGTGATCAACAGGTAGTAATGACAGTAATTAGAATTTTCCGCAGTGAAGAAACATGAAGTCCTTGAATGGTCGCAGTGCCTGTGTGACACAGAGGAACTAAACTAGAAGAGACAGAAAGCGTTTTTACTGAAGCCAACACACATCAGACTTTGGCAACATACAAAATATCGGGTATTTTTAACTGAAGTGGGATGAAATGAGGAAAAAAAGAAGTTCTGACTTTCGACCAGTTGTTGACTCTTTGAATATACCAAAAGTCGAATTATATAAATCTCCGACACGAGAAACAAACTAATTATGCCGAAGGCAGGATGGAAATTAATAATTATTGTGGCGATGCAATCTGGAATCTGTATACAATGAAAAACCCTTGTTGACTTCCAGCCTACTGCTGTTTGTATTTATTACACGTCTGCCCGGGTTTTGGAGCACATTTGCATCGTCGTTTGTAAAATCACCAAAAACCTGTGTGAGCGCCATTAACCTCTGAGGTGATATGAACAAGTGACTCATATGAATATTAATCCTCTCACTGGAGCTCCCTGACTTTAAACAGGCACATCATTCAAACCTTTTCATGCTGGTGGACCCCATCGGGCCTCTTATGGGTCGCAGCTCAAACACACCAAAATGCCCAGTGAGTTGGCACATTTGACAAGAGATGTTTTAAGTTTTTTCTTATATATATAAAGTCATAAGCACTCAAACTTTGTCTGAGAAATCACTCAGTAGAACGATGCAACTCCCCGCCAGAGGCGTTAAATCAGTCGTCGGTGAACAAACTGCGAACAAAACACCGCGCCGCGGTCGCTGAATCGATGTGAACTTCAACTTGCAGTACGTGATTATGTTTGGCAACTTTTGGGGGCAGCAAGAAACGAGTTGAATGGAACGCCGACGTTTAAACTTTTAAAGCCGGAGTGCTAAACTTTTGTCTCTCAGCCAGGACAGTCGGTACGTTTGTGGTCCCTCGTACATTTGTGCATCCACGTAGGTACTTTGTGTCTAAAACATTAGGTAACTGGTCGGTCCCCCCTCTGTGTGTTTTGGTCAATCCTTTTTTAGAGAAGCGAGAGAGGCCATTTTGTTTGTTTTGTTACCAGAAGTAGATAGCCAGGCCTAGTTTTGTTTTCTGGATTTCTGTTTGTTTGGCACGACCACAAACTGTCCCGACCCTTCCCACCTTGTTTATTGTGTTAACCAACCCCCCAAATCTTGTTTAAAATACTTTACTTTCTTGCCCATATTCTTTAGCTGACCTGTGTTCGTCCCCCCCTTATCCTCTCGACGGAAAAGAGGACGTAACATAAGTTTAGAGGACGCAATAATGTGAAGAAATGGATAGAACGATGTATTTATTACTAAAGGACAGCGTACATTAATCAACATTTCAGTTTCTGCCTCAATGGAAACGTCCAAGAATTAGCTCGAGAGCTAATTTTGTCTGTCGTCCCCGAGGCTGATCCTCGCTTCACACGTTCTTCTTCCAGCAAGTTTTTTTCTACAGCGATGCACGAGATCAGACTCCGGGGCATGCAAGTCGTGCAGCCGGCTGCAGAGATGACCGGCTGAGTCGGACGAGCTTTATGCGGATTGAGGCCCACATTTCTGAATCTCCGTATGGAGTAGTCTATCTTCTGTGCAGCGTTTTGAACTGAGAGGGTTGTGTGTGTGTGTGCGTGTGTGTGTGTGTGTGTGTGTGTGTGAATGTAGTGAGACATATGGAGCTCGTCGGTCTGACTCTACCTGATCCTCTCTGCTTTCCTTATCTCTCTCTCTCTCTCTCTCTCTCTCTCTCTCTCTCTCTCTCTCTCTCTCTCTCTCTCTCTCTCTCTTTTTGTTGTTTTAATGTGTTACAGATTGCTGTGGGTGGATGGTGTTGCATGGCGTGAGAGCAAAGCATGATCAAACACGCACACTATCTGTCTCTCTGTCTGTGTGTGTGTGTGTGTGTGTGTGTGTGTGTGTGTGTGTGTGTGTGTGTGTGTTTGGGAGTGGGATCATCACTTTAGATCACTTTAACTGGTCAATAACACAAACACATCCCACTGGTGGGAGCTTTGCATTGGTTTGAGAAACTGAAATGATGAGTTTAATATATATATATAAATATAAATGTATTTAACATCAGGTTGAAAGTTTAATTGGAAGTATGTTGCTGCGCTGTAGAGTGTGTAATACATGTAAATCATTTCAATGGCAAATCATGCATTTTGTTGGAGAATGTCCAATTTTAAAAAGCTATTATAAACTCATGTGTCTTTCTTATTGAATCATAATGCTATGAACTGAAGTGTTTCATATTTCCTCTTACGTCCTCTCATATTCTTCTTTACTGCTAACTTATTCATATTTTGCTTTAACCTGCCGTTTGCGGTTCATGGTCTCTTTGAGTGGAGAGGACCTGCTGTAATGAAGTCCCACAGAGCCGCCGGAGCTCTGACTGGTCATTGATTGATCAAGTGCAACTTTAAAGCCTCTCAAGGTGAGGATAAGGAAATATAATTATTCATATTTTCTTTGAAAGAAACTTTTGTGCATATTAAATATGAATCCATGCATTTATTTAACTCATTGCATATGGCAAAGTGGCACAATCTGCAGTGGACTCTTCCAAATTCAAAATAGCTACTGTCGTCTGAATATTGCCAAAGCCCTTTCATTTGCCTCACTTCTTGAGGGATTGAGATTTAACAGAGGAGGACGGGGAAGAGCAGAAATTGCTTTGAAGCATTTTGACTGATGTCTCGCGGCTGAAATAGAGCCTGTTTCACAGCGGGACCTTTGAGACCCTCATGAAAGACGGGGAGCATCGGCGGTAGATGAAGACGGACGACTTGACAGCTCCCCGAGAGCCAAAGCCGAAACACCTCGGTCGCCCCCTGGTGGCTGGTTGCAGCGTAGGTCGTAAACCCCGCCCCCTCCAGGTTAGCCGAAGGGACACCCAGCCTAAAAAAAAATCCAACTACAAGTCAAATAACTTTAATTTAATTTAGTTCTCATCACGCTCATGTATGGTCAAGGGAAACATTTGGTTATAATGAGTTATTTGAGGCTACAAAAAGGTTGCCATTGATTTTTCTGTTCCTGCAGGTCGTACCTGTGGCTGCAGGCATTACTTAGAAGTCAGGCACAGTGAATCACTGTCATCGGTTTGGATCGCTCCTCTTTTATTCTCATGACCGGCTGTCTTGTTCCACCCTGTGCCCAACAGAACTATTTTGTTTTCCCTTAGGTGTGTGGGAGGGGGAGTGATTGAGAGACCACGTATCCCTGCCTGCAAGCTTTCTCTGTGTTTTTCCAGGATAGTTGAATTGGTGGAGGAGTATCCAAGGACGGGATTGTGATTGTAATGGGTTTTAAGCCCTCTGTGAGACTCGGGGCGGGGCCGGTTTGAGCAAACAGCGGGGCTTCCTTTGTCGCTGCCCCAGCATGCAACTACAAACTAAGAGCCCCGGAGCCCATTTGGTTGCCTCCCGGTGTGGTCCACCGGCTCGCTCAATACTCCATCGGCCGAGCCTCCACTTTCCCCTCTTGATTTATAGTCGTAAGTATTGACCATTTGTTTCCAGTGTCTCAACAATGGCCTCGTAAAGATCTTTAAAGTGGACACATGTGACAAGCCTGCAGCTTATTAAGCCCCAAGGGCAGTTACAATAGTTCAATGTTTGAACACGCTGAGAAGAACTGATATTATCTTCAGTTGTATCGCCAAAAACAGACCCATTTGAAATTACTCCAACTGCAAAAACAGAGCCAAATCAATCAGAAAAGGTTACTCACAAGAGGTACTAAAATATACAAGTGAACAGACCCATCACAAGGTTAACTTAGGTTATTTCTATTTATTTATCCTATAAGGAATAGTTTTACATTTGTGGATCACTTTCTGTTCCAGAGGTTGATGCCACACTCAAGCTGTTAAAAATTAGGATAAAGCCAGCCTACGGTTAGCTTAGCACAAAGACTGGAACCGGGGGGGGACACGGCTCACTTTGATAACATGTGATATCTTTTCTCTCAGTCATAAAAAAACAAAGTGCACGGATTAAACAAACAAGCATTAATATGTAACCTTCGCGCAGAACCAAGCTAGCCGCCAAGCTGGCCGCCAAGCTAGTCGTCAAGCTGGCCGCCAAGCTTGTCGTCAAGCTCGCCGTGTGTGTGTGTCCCTAGCTGCTTGCAGTCTTTACGCTAAGCTAAGCTAACTAGCTGCCGACTCTAGCCTTGCAGTGTATTAAACAAACCGTGGGTTTCGTTCTTCTCATCCGTGCCTCCCAAACTTTTTCCCCTCCAACACTTCATTGGGTTCAGGTGTTTGTGATGGTGCAGAATAGTTTCCACCTTATTTAAGCCACATCATCTTACACCACTTCGATCTGCTCCATTCACCGTGAAGCACCGGAAACCAGGAACTTGTCCTCAAAGATTTACATGTTCATTTACACAGAGAGGTCGTTTTCCCCCTTTTTGCAGTCCTCCCTGTGGAAAAGCTAGTAATCGTTATTCTGTGTGTGACTCGCTTTGGTTGGCGGTGTTTTGGTGCATAATGGCACGTGTGTGTGTGTGTGTGTGTGTGTGTGTGTGTGTGTGTTTGTCAGAGCGTGTTACAAGGGTAATGGGTTCTTACATCATTTCCATTCCAGCCCCTCTCCTCTCACCACCACCTGTAGCGTAAACCGAAGGGGATCGGAGCTCCTCGCTGAACTTCTCTCCCGAGTGTGAAAGGTGCCTGTCCACGCAACAATGCGCTTCATTTTCACAAGGGCATCGTGGGAGCCGTGGGTCATTCTAGAAAAAGCTCGGGGCGAAAAAGAAATTGCTATTGATCTACTACTGCTTTCTGGAGGTGTGAGAGAAAGGCCACACGAAAAGGCACGCACACGCTTGCATAGTCGCGAATACATAACTGCACACCTACACGCACACACGCAGCGTTCGTATTCATGGTGTTTTCTGTGCACGTTCAGTGGAGCCAGCGCGGCTTCTCATTGATTTGTAAGCCTCTGTTGTTGCTGACATAACCAGGAGATGATAAAAGGGCAAGAAAAATGCACAGTTGCACTTCTGAAAACACCGTGTGCTCCATCTCCCAGGCACATCCGCCACCACGAACGCGTGATCTACGAGCTACGAGCGCGCAAACGACGCCACACATAGCGGCACATTATGCTTATTTATTCTGCAGAGTTATTCATTAAATTCATGTTTAAGGCTTTAAGTTGTTGCAGCTGTTCTTCGTGCTTCTTTTGGGCCACTGTGAACAACAAATCTGTGTTTATAGAGTAACGTTAGCTAAAAGCTAACACAGAGTCTCCATTCAGGTTCTGTTATGTGAATTATAAAGTTAGCATGATATTTTTAAATGTAATTTTGTTGTAAATGTTGTTTTTAATGCAGTTTTTGGTGATAAATACAGTTGTTTGAGATCTTGACAGCAATATAATACAAAATATTAGAGGGATTATAGCTTATTAAACTACCTAGTACTAGGTCTAAGCACCAAATAATACTGTGAGTTTTGTGATTTGTTGCACCCTCAGCATCATACTATTAAACATATTACCTTAACTAAGACTTATATTTAAGACCACACAATCTTTTTGCACAGTCCGTGCTGCCTTCGTCCCTAATGGATTTCCACTTTACCCAAAGTAATCAAGTGGAGTGAGTGATCTGCGGCGGCGTTCAGAAGCTTCAACAGTATCTGACACAGCATCGACCCTGCGTTTCAGAGATTAACCTGCTTCTCAGCAGACAGCAGATGCATGCACACGTCCCTCCAAGATGCCGACACTTTAATAATTTCTTTGTCGAGCCACATAAAGAAGTGGGTTCTATTATTCCGCTTGACGAAGCAATTAAGGCTTGCACTTATCTCTGGTGTTTCATTCCTCCAGCTAAATGGAGACGACGCGGGCTCATTTTGTCTTATTTGCTGCTGAGGAGTCCAACGCAGCCGGCTCTGTGTGCAAAAAAAAACAAAACAACGGAGGAGGGTTGGAGCGCTGTGTCGTGGGACTGGATATACCTCTAGAAGCTTTTTATTTCATGGAGCATCTTTGGAGGATTTCTAGAGGAGCTTTTTGTTCTGGCCCTCCGGCTCATATTACAGCCATGTTCACTAATGTTTGTGAAACATGGCGGGGCTGCTCTTTCAGCCACTTTCACTAGCCATGTAAATGATCCGCTACTTACTTTTGTCAGCGTGGTACCCAAACAAAGACGCTGGCCTCTCGGTCCACTGCAGCTTCGCGGGCTGCAAAAACAATTTCTGTCCTCTCGTGGAGCCAGCGCACAGTGCAACGAGCAACTCTCTCAAGGCCTCTCTCTGGAGAAATAGTGCTGAGCCCTGCCACAGAATAAACTGGCTGACTCTGGTGCAGACTAACAGAGAATTATTTATAAGGCAACAACTCCAGCTACACAGAGACTAGAGCGAAGGACTACCGAGGGGGAAGACTTGATTTTTAAGGATTTGAGAAGTAAGATGGTAAAAAATGCTTTATTTCCCAGGCACCACAGAATATATAGCCACATAAAACCAGCCGATTCAAACAGATAACTCTACCGTGAACAGTAGTAAACTATGGGGGTTGGCTAATAACATCTTGATGGCGACGTTCAAGGCATTTCCTCAGGTAATTGTTGCAGTCAAGACCAACAAAATCAATACTGAGCCATGACACACTTGGTCATTGTATATCGAAGCCAGGCCTAAGACCAGATCCGGGCGAATCCCACACTGCACGACACCCTTCACATAAAGTGTGGAACACGTGAAGCAGACGAACTCCTCAAATCGATCAAAACGATCCACATCCCCATTGAAAACTCTTCATTCTCCTCCTCTGCTGCCATACACACTCTACGGACGATACTACGAGCTGACCATGAAAGATGGCTTGATGAAGCAATCAAAACACGCGCGAACGTTTCTTTGATTTCCTATCAGCAATCACAGCAATCACCTTAACGATTAAGTCAGACATTGCTCAAGCAATTTAGTGACTTCCCCTGCAGTTGTGGTCTTTTGTCAGAGACCGAGACAAGGCAGAGAAAAAGTGTTGTTAGGACCGAGACCGACCTTAAATGCTACTGTACCATTTTCTCCATATTGCTGGGTTAGCAACTCAAACTGCACTTGCCTAAACAAAACCTGAAGCCTTAATCCATCAATCATCAGAACCCTTATTCTGTTTAGTGTTGCAGGAGCCGATCCCAGCTGTCATTGGGCGAAGGAAGGCCACACCCTGGACGAGTCACCAGTCTGTCACAGGGCACATATAGGGACAGACAACCGTTCACGCCTATGGGCAATGTAGAGTCCAATTAACCTAAGCTGCATGTCTTTGGACTGGAAGCCGGAGAACCCGGAGGGAAATCACGCTGACGACATGCAAACTCCACACAGAAGGGACCGGCTGGACCGGGATCCAAACCCCAGGACTTCCCCCCCCCCTCCCGCCGCGAGGCGACAGCGCCAACCGGCACACCACCGTGCTAAAGCCCTGAAGCAATCTCAAATCAGAGATTGAGACATCTTTTGCATTGCCAGGTTCCAGCCCAGTTGCAATGAAATATTGTTGCAAGCAACTCATATTGGAGGTGGTGTTGTATAATAACAAGTATGAGCAAGAAAGTGCACTGTGGGTAGCCTGCTGTTCTTGTCCCGTGAAAAGTAATATAAGAAAAGTAAACGCTGTCTTTAAGCTTGTTACGCAAAGAACTAGTCTTGCATAAGAAAGTCCGCCGAAGGCAGTTCTGGTCAATTTACAGTCGTTATGTTTGCTGCGTCTATATTTTAACACAAACCATGATATTTATTCTAAACTTAACCAAGTCATTTTGTTGTCTTAATCACATCAATCGTTCCACCTCGTGGCTTCGTGCATTTCTTCCAGCGAGACTCGAGACTGAACTTTTGTTGTTGTTGCAGTTTCTTGTTTTTTCGTTTAAGATAATGTACTTTAAATGCAGCACAACTCAGAGATTTAGAGTTTGGTTCAGCATGAATCCAAAAGCAATCTCAACAAAACTGAACACTGAGTTGCAGACAGCGCTGGATTTGTTGCATGACACACATGTAAATAGTTTTTGAGCAATCATCCGTGGATCTGCTGAAGTGGCGGCGTGTTGTGTTTTCGGCTCTCGGAGCAGCAGACGGTGGGCCGGTTAACATGAGGACCGAAGGAACAAAAGCAGCCAGATTGCCAGATTGTGGGGTTTTAGAAATACTTCTCTCGAGACGATTTCATCTCGGCCGGCGTGAGTGCTCCTCTCCCCGTCAAACGGCCCGGTTCGCCACTCGCTTCCTCCGTCATTCGTCCCGCCCATCTTTTAAAAAGAGCCGGGGTTTTCTAACGTGGCCTCCCGAGCTTCCACTCGCGCTTACGTCAGCGCTTTGATGAGCCACAACTGCTCGGCCACTCTTCATTATCTCCAGTGTGTCGCACTTCTGCCCTCTCAGCAGAATGTAAAGTCTCAATATGGATCATTTAGTGGAGCAAAAACACGGCTCTCTCTTTTTCTTTCTGTTTTAATCCTCCTTCCATTTGGCTTGCAGCCTAATTCTTTCTCAACATTTCACAGCTTGTGGCTATCTCCCCCACCTCTGCTTCTCCTTTTCCCGTGTGTTTGCGCCATCCTTACTTTGATTTGATTGTTCTCTTCCATCACTGATTGCTTTCATTCACCTCGACCCACGTCTTTTCCTCTTTCATCCCGATTTCCTCTCCTTCTCCACCCCCCTTTCTGCCAGCACAGCTGCACCACGTCTATCCTCATGGAGACGCAGAGGACAGAAACCCCAGCCTTTAAAGAACCCCTGGCTCTTTGAAGACATATATATATAGATATATATCCTACATCTATGTGTATATATATGTGTGTGTTCAAGTCTTTATTTGTCCAAAAAGTCTGTCCATCTTTTACATCACACAGATTTCCCTCCGCTCTCCGTCACTCCCGCTTACAGAGCTGTAATCTGCTGTAAATCCCCAAAGAAAATTGGCCTAATTCCCATCCTTCCTTCCCCCATCCCGCTTTTCTTATCCACTTTCCTCCAGTCCTTCCTTTCCTCACCCTTGACCTCTTTTAGCCTCTCATCTTCGGCCTCTTAACGTTTCCAGTCCATCATTTACCGTCTCACGCCTCACTCATTCTTTGCAAATATTCTGCTTATCACAGCTCTGTATCTTCGCCTTCATGCTTCTCTCTCTCTCTCTCTCTCTCTCTCTCTCTCTCTCTCTCTCTCTCTCTCTCTCTCTCTCGTTAGACAGCCAGCAGCTGGTGCCACCTTCTTTTGTTAAACTCCTATTAGCTGCCTGCAGTTTCATGCATTCATCGAAGGGGCCCCTCATCATTATTCGGCCCCACGACCATCACTTTTGTCCATCACGACCATGCACCCACCTCGCCATTTACGCTATATCTTGTGTTGTAATTTGCAAATGTTGCCAAAAAAACATGGACAAAACGTTCAGGAAATTAGTGTTTCGTAGACAATTTCCCCATCGTACCAATAATTCTTGAAAATACATTTTATACGGTTTGGAAAGTCGGTTAATTGCAGCATTTGTAAAGCATGCATTTGAGAGAGTAAGTGGGTTGAGCCCATGAGAAGTTTTCCAATTTTTCTCCGCCAATGCCAAACAGCTGATTCTGCTGTTGCCTTCGACGCTTGTTTGATGGGTTGGAAGATTGAAGTCTATCAGTAACAAGGAAGGAACAAGACATATTGGCAATTGTACAATGTATTCATTCAACAAACAGGAGCCTCAGTAGCGTGTGGAAGATCCATACAGCCTATAGCACCTCCTCAACGTGTTGGTCACCAACCTGGTGAACACTGCTGTTGGATGGCGTTCCACTCCGCGAGCAGGATTTGTCGGCCAACGTGGTTGTGTTGGTCACTCTGGCACGAACAGCACGCCCAAGCTGATCAACAAGTGTTCAATGGGTTGAGGTCAGGATTGCTGGCAGGCTATGCCTGTCTCTCTACTCCCAAATTCTGCAGGTAGCCTCTGATAAACCCGCTCTGTGGGGGCGAGCGTTGCCATCTTGGAGGATGGAGTTTGGTCCCAAACTGGTGTGAAATGGGATTGCCAGAATTTCATCTTAATGTCTTGCCGCCAATGAAGACAAACTTTGGCAATCAGCCTAGCGTTCTCCCCATCGTCTCTAACTTTGACCCCTACATCTGTAGGCAGAACCTGGACTCATCGCTGATGATCCACATGTTCAGGTTGCAGCGCAGGTGTTGCCGACACCACCGCAGACATGCCTGACGGTGACGAGCAGTCATGGCAAGCCTCCTGTACACAGCAGAATCAGCTGTTTGGCATTGGCAGAGAAGATTTGGCAAATTCTTCAGAGGCGCAACCCACGCACTCACCTGTGCTGCTCATCCCAGAAATGCACAACAGAGAAATAACATACCAAACGCTAATTTCCTGAACTTTTTGGTTTGATGTTTAGTAACATCCTGTATTCACGGGGGAGCAGAGATGCCGTGCACGGCTCTGGGTTTGCCTCATTTGCTTTGTAACTCCCCCGGCGAGGCTGTGCCATGTGTTGTAAGCCTGCGCTCTCTGTTTATGAAACAGTATGAAAGACACTATGGGAGCAGACCGTGGGAACATGCGGCAGCTGCATTTACCTGCTAGATGAAGGTACTGGACGTAATGACATCCAGCACCTCAACATGCACTCTGATTATATGTAAGTTGCATTTAAAGCAAAATACAAATGATGTGAGCTGCAGGGCTCTCTGGATTAAGACCTAAGAAGAAGTCTGGAGTAAAAATTGCGTGAGCCTTTTGTTCTGAATAAGGAACAGCTGATCTCTGGACTCCTGGTCATTCTACTCAACCCGACAACCTCATTGGTCTCATCCTCGTCTTTCCGTGTTGACTGCAAGAAGAACACATGTTGCATTGGTCCAATCATTTAGCCGTAAACTCAGCTGGAGGCCGAGCTCCAGAATAATCCCATGCAACAGATCCTGTACGAGTTTATTAGGCGGTTCATCAAAATCCTGCTGTGCATAGCAGATGCCGGCCTCCTGAACAGCTACAGATTGTGGTCATGCTCCATTGTTAGTGGTGTTAATTGGCTCAGTTACATCTTTTTTTTCTGGTTTTCAAATTTTGTTTGTTTGGACAAATAGTTTGATATTAAGGAACTAGCAAATTGCATTAATAATTAGTTGTTAGTCACCAGCTTTGAGTCTTCTGTGTGTATTTCTGGGCTTTTACTCGGTGTGGAAAATCTAGTTCTCCTGATTATTGAACCTCTGCAGTGCCACTGGATGTATTGATCATACCTTTGGGAGGAGGATGGACCGAGTGCACTTTTTATCGGCCTGCTGCGACCGCAGGAGGGATCTATTAAAGCGGTAGCTAAGCCTAGCATCACCCTTACTTTCACTATATCCACAAAACAAGATCTCAGATCATGGCACTCAGCCAGCAGACCCAACGGGGAATTGTCATCTTAATTTCAACAAGAGCGACAAGAAGAGGTCTGGGAAAACGTCTCTCATATGCAATGTGTTGTCTCATTTGTGTTGACGTTTCTGAAGATGTTAAAAGGGCACGAGCTCGAGGAAGTTAGGCGCCACTTTGGCAACAAAAAATATACACAGCAGTCGATCTCGCTGACATGGACTTCCATGATTTTAATTATTCGTCTCCAAGGCTCGAGGCCGCCATTAGCTTCAGGGTTACAAGGAGTCTCATACGGGGATTTGATCAATTAAGCAGACAGATGGGACGAGTTAACTGTGGCGTTACAAGTCGGCGTTGCCAAGTCCCCGTTGTTGTGTGTTTGGTGTCTGAGTGTCAGCTCAAAGGGACGGGACTACCAAACGTGAACTAACAAGACAAGACAACAACAAGAATGTACGACCACGGCTCTACTTACAGCTGTCTGCGGCAATGACATCAACCATGAGAGGCATCCAATTAAAGAAAAATCACAAATGTTTTGTTTTGCAGCACAGGGAAAAAAAAAACACAAATCTTCAAAGAACCAATCCGGTTCCTCTGTACTGAGCGAGTCATAAGAAGCGAATATCAAAGCCACGTGGGAAAGATTGTGAGGTTCAACACTTGGATAGTTAGAAAAAAGAAAGGAACAGCGGAACTGAACAATGGAATTAAACGACAAACCAACGACGGAACCAACGATAGAACCAACAATAGAACCAACAATGGAACCAACGACAAACAAAAGACGGACCAACAACGAACCAATGACGGAACCAACCACGGAACCAACGGCGGAACCAACGACGAACGAACAACGGAACCAACGACGGAACCAATGACGGAACCAACGATGAAACCAAGGGCGGAACCAACGGCGGAACCAACGACAAACCAACGACGAAACCAACGGCGGAACCAACGACAGAACCAACGACAGAACCAACGGCGGAACCAACGACAGAACCAACGACAGAACCAACGACAGAACCAACGGCGGAACCAACGACAGAACCAACGGCGGAACGGAACAAAATGAAACAACGTATCAGAATTACTGTAAATAATGTACATTTCTTTCCTTACGGAAAACCGCCCGCAACTCTCGCACTTTGTATTCTCAGAGCTCCACAAACTTTTGAGTGATGGAATCAAATCTAAAGATTCGGATCAAATCCCTCTCATCACTACACCCTGCTCACATATTCAGTTTCACATCACGTTATTGGAGATGAAGGCGTTCTAATTGCCATTTGAATTCAAGACGGCAGTGGAATCCTGCTCTTAAATTACCTTTCAGTGCTACGTCGCCTCAGAGATACTTTCCATTCAGTGTTGCAGGTATTACAACGTGTTAACCCTAAAGTTTCTGCTCCATTGCCTCTGTCTTTTAGGGACTTTTGAGAATCACTACTTTCGTGTTTTTTAAAACTAAACTTGAACCTAAACTGTAAATTGGGTACATTACTGTCCTGTTTCAACACTTCTTAGGCAATCATGTCTCAGATTATCACATCTGCCGATGATATCGACACGTAACGCAATAGTGTTCATTTTGTCTCCAACTTCAACCCGTGACGCTATATTTTGCCTCTTCGTTCTTACAATTACGCCTGCGATTTCCACAGGTATTAACAGCTTTGCAGTAAAATATGTCACAGTTGTCGTGTGGTCACAATTTACCGCCAGTGAAACAGAATTATTCACCTTTTTACTGTTACCGCTTCACGTGAAACTTCTTACATTTTGAATGGTCTCAAACTTCAATGAAATCTTGCCGTGGGAGTGAAAAGGACTTGTGATGAAGACAAAGCGCTCGATGGCTGTTTCCCGCGTGGCTATTGAGAGATCTTTTGTTGAGGAAACAGCAGGCTGTTGAGCAATTTCATCGCTGCAATTTACTGCCTGAGCTCAGATGGAGATGAATAAATACGTCGCATGGGTGTCTGAAGCCCGGTGTTTAAAGCAGGATTCCTAGACAGGACCGCTGGAACGACACGCCGCTGCACCCGCAGGCCTCCAGCAGACAACGCCATGATGGATCCTCTATGAATGATGAGTAGGGTGATTTCCCTAATGTCCTGCAAGGTGCTTCATCACACGGGTGCAGGTACACACACACATATATGTGGTTCACTGGCTGGAATGGTCGGCGTTAACCATTACCAGATGAGGCTTCACGGCTCATTGCTTCCTATTTGCTTGTGTGTTTTAAAAGCTCCTCGTTACAGAGAGATCAAACGCAGGCTACACAGTGTTGTGAGAAGTCGAGCACAGTCGAGCACTCGAGGATTTTTTTCCTCTTCTCCTCTTTCTCTTCATGCACAATCCTAAAAACAACTCAATGTGGATCTGGCTGATACAATTAACCCTAAACACACACAGCTTGTCCCTCTTACCGCAATCGGGCGCACCGTTCCCCCGCATTTGTACGCTTATGAACTGGCGAGATGTGCATTTTTGTGCGCGTGTGGATCCCCATCCCACCTGTTCAGAGGCGAGCGAGCTTCTCCCCAGAGGTAGAGACGCCGAACCCACACAATGCCAGGACTGATTACAGCTGGCACAGGGAGAGATGGAGCGGGAGGGAGGGTGAGAGACAGGGAGGGAGGGAGGGAGAATAGGAGCGAGAGAGACAAGAGAGAATAACAGTAGAAGGAAAAAGTGCAGTTTTACGGTGTTGACCTTATTTCCAAGAGATTTTCTGTTGGTGCAGACTTTCCGTTTCCTTTATTTCCCACCCGACGCTGTCTCTTCCGCTCTCTTCTCGGAGGCTTTTCAAAGTGATTCTACCACGTTTCATCATCTCTTTTCTCTTTCTCCTCATAATCTCTCCTCCTTTTTCACTCCCCTTGCTCCCTCATCTTTCATCTTGTCCTTGTCCCGCGTTACATCTTTCTCCTCTGAATTCTCTCTTCTGTCTCCAAACTCTCCCGCCCTATAATTGAATTACCCATCATGCATGGATCACGCTGATCCGTGCACAGTAGCATGAAACCCTAAACCCTTCACTTTCCTTATCCCTCGCTCCCCATCTGCCTTTTGGAGCTCAGTTACCCCGCCGTGGTCTTCTTAATTTCTCACTCACATATCATTCCTTTCTCTTTTGGCTCTATGTTTCTTCTCTTGTGTGTGTGTGTGTGTGTGTGTGTGAGGGAGAGTGAGAGTGTGCACTTACCCAGCAACATTTTGTTCCTCTGTGTTTTGGCCTCACATCCACACTATACTGGCATTTTTCACACCAGAATCTTTGAACGTATTCTCCTACACCTGTTCGCATGGTATCTTACAAAAAGGTTATTTTATGCTGCGTTTTACGACAAAGCAACACCAGCAACACGAGCGCTCAGCCCCTGGCTCGTTAACTAAACAAACCTACGTCATGCGGTTTAGGAAATGAATGTGGTTTGGGGTAAATAACTGCAGAAGTGGTCTTGCAGGTACTTATGTGGTCTTACATGTGACAAGGAAGTCAATGTTTGGGTTAAGATAACTTTGTAACCGTTACTTATAGGATAGATAACACATTTGGCAGTCCCAGTGTTTCGAGCACCAGACTTCCTTTAGAAAACCTCTAATTTTACTGCAGCTGGGTCAGACGGTCTGCCCCGGTTCTGGTTCTACCGCGCCTCCCTTCCCTCCGGCGGGCCCAGCGATACGGCCTGGGTGTGGAGTCGGGTTGGGCTCCCAGCGGAGACAGGAGGAGAAGGAGGAGAAGGAGGAGGCGTTGCTGAGTTCTGCTCCTCCCTCCAGAGCGTCCGCCTTGGGCTCGAAGACTTCAGCGAAGTCGGATCAAAAGTTCCCAAAAGTTTCGTGACAAATAAGTCAGGGTGAAGCGCTACAGAAGTGGTGATGCAAACATACGTAAGTTACGTTACATATATGCATAAAACTTCCTTGCATGTACAAAAACTGAAATGCATGAAATTGAACAAAGTAAAATGCTCAAATTTATTCAAACCAGACTCTGTGGCCCATTCCTGATGCGAAGTTGGCTGCGATGGTGTTTTTGTTCGCCACCTAAAAAGAGGATGAAAAATGACAGTTTGTGTGTGTGTGTGTGTGTGTGTGTGGATAAAAAATCTTTAGGAAAAACAACCAGAAACGCTGTTTAAGTGTGGACGTGGTCTGAGTGAGGCACGGAGACAAAGAGCGCTCTCGCTGGCGTAAATGCCCTCATGGCCACGAGGCTTTTAGTGCGTTTCAGTGGCATGTTCTCATTCTACCTTACTGTACGAACCAGCAGGCCACCCCCACAACCCACAGACCTATTAGCAGAGACAAACTAAAGCATTGTGAAAGCAGTGCATGTGGCGTTGCTGTTTCCTGTAACCCGGCCTCCTTCCCTTCCCGTGTGCTTCATCCATGCTGGATATTTGAATCCTCCATGTTTGTTTTGTTCCATTCTCTCTCGTTACTAAACTCAACGTGGCCTCTGTCTCTCCCCCTCTTCCTGCTTTTTTCTGTTTTCCACCAGCGTCTGCATTATGTTGAACCAGCAGTGAATGGAGCATTAGTTCAATGTGCTCGCGCCAGCTGATTTGCTATTAGCGTTGCATTAACGCCTCCTCATCACCGCCTCATTGCTGCATTAGCCCGTTAGCAGCCGAATGCAATTGGACATATTCACACAGGTGTGTGGAGCCTTTGTAACCTCCAAATCTCCAATTTGGCTTCATTGGGAGGTTTTAAACCTTTTTATAATGTGCAATTTATTTGGAATACGAAAGCCAAGGCTAGGTTTTATCAGTACGGGTCTAATTATGCTTAAGAGGCTTCACACCCCATCGCAATGAAAGAGTTGTACGTCATGAAAATGTTAAGCATCAAAACAATAAGTTCATCATTTAGTCTGTGTATTCTTAGCAATAAAAAGTACCTAATGAAAGCATTTTTCACTACGGACGTGCACACAACACGCTGCTCTGTTCGGCTGATATTTAGCTGCTGCAATTATTGCATGAAAGATGGCTCAGGATGTTTTATTTATTTGTATACTTATAAGAGAGAAGTGAATGTGTATTTACTGAAGATCATTTCCAACACCAGAGTTTAAGTAATCATTACAATTTCATGTTAAAATCCTAAAATCATATGTTTAGTACAGTCTTATGTAATTACTGTCAAGATATTACTGTATTATCTTTCCCATATTTAAGCCAATTTGATTTTTTTTAATGTATTTCTATTTGTTTTGTTTATATTCGTAAATGTTGCTATGATTAAACCCAATAAAACTTACAGTTATAAATAATATTCTGGATATTCTCAAAAACACAAAACAGTCGAACATTAAACAGAAAAATGAAATAAACCAAACACAACACAAATATGTCGAGCATTGCGTATAAACATAAGGACTAGTTGTGTCATGGTTGCAGCTGAGGCCAAATTTGTAACTTTTGTAAAATGTTTTGAAAAAGCTGCTTTAAAATCGACAGGAAGGGATTTCCAAAAGGTCGTTCCTTCAGTTAAGGATGAAGTCCGTGTGCAGTTTGTCTTCCAATATGATAAACCTCCATGTCATATATCAATAAGACATGAATGTGAGGTGACTGTTTTATGAGCTGTGGGAACGAAGAGGGATCACCTCGTCGCACGCCGTGCACGAGTCAGCTGGCGGGTCAAGAAAATCCAATTCACCCGAAAATAGAGCGTGATCTCCATGCCAGCTGTTGGAGGAGGCTCCTTCCTCTTCAATCTGTCCTCCTCCCCTCCGTGCAGCACTTGTTCTTCAGCCCGCTATGAGGCAGCAGCTGCAGCAGCAGCAGGTTGTTTTACATTCAAGCAGGCAGCGCTGCACTACAGTGTGACTGAACGCCCCAAATTGTTCTGAACGATCGGGCCGGTGCTTCGCATCGGCGCTCTGTGAGAGTGTGCGTGGGTGAACGAGAGGCTTCTGCAGAGTCCATTTTTCAACCCGAGTAGGAAAAAGTGTTGTGCATGTGGTCCATTTACCTTTTAGTGTTGGGAGGCCTTTCGACTTTATGTCTCTTCTCTCTCCCTTTCACATGCATAACATACAGCGTCCAGTTGCGTTTGATAGATATTTGCTCTTTTCATGTTGTACCTTGAATCTGAGCGACAGGCTCGGTCTGGAGGGGGAACGATAAGGGCGGTTTGTTCCTCTCCATTTGTAAAGATCAGTCCGTTGGTGGAGAATGTCAGCTTCAGGTAATAAAAGGTGCCACTTTCAATAGGACAAGACAGGGGAAGGAGATCAGGACTAATAGAGACGGCACCACTATTTTGTGTGTAAAAAAGGCAGTCGCCGGGTTAAATGTCAAATAAATGCACCTCAGCTGAGAATAATTCCCCTGAAACCAAGTCAGACAGGAAGTGGTTCTTACCTTTTGAGCCTTCTCACTTTAGTTTTCAGTTCGTTGCCTTTATTGATGGATCAGAAACTGTCGGATGATCCTTCTTTTGGATTTACAGTTTACACAAAATGGAGACCAGCATAATCTATTGCCCCATTCAGATGAAATTTATGTCCCTCCGGGGAGATGGAGTGATTTTAACATCGTCCGTGCGGGTCATTGATTTTAAGTGTTATTTTTCGCCTCGGTACTGATTACAGTAGTAATTACCCCCTTGTTTTTCCTGCTCCTCGCGTAATAAAAATCCAGCCCGGTGCTTTTTACACACGAACCTCGTCCTTGCGTTTTAATGTCCTTGATTTGATTTGGAAATTTGAAAAAACGTAGGAGGTTTTAAAACATTTCCGGTCATCTAGAAACACGCTTAACGCCGTCATGCAGGCTTCAAGCATCGCCTTCCACGTCCTCTTGTCCATTTCGCCAGAGGTGAGTAGAAAATTGTTCTGTGAGGCCAGCGAAGGAGGTTGAGAGTCCCAGGGGACACAGAGAGACATATTAAAGACAGGAGAGAGGAAAGTAAACTAGATAGAGGACACAGGAGAAGGTTGAAGCGAGCGTAGGAGAGGCCGCGAACTCCACTGCCACCTGCAGAAGACTCGTCCGCTGCATCGCTTGCCAATTGTAGCTGTGCCAGATGTGCTTACTCCCGTCGTTTGTGTGTCTGCGGCATCATGCGGTGGGTGTTGTATCTTTGGTGTTGTCCGGTGTTTTTTCGTGTTCAGCACAAGCATCAGCTGCGGCGGCGGCAGGAGGCGGGAGGGACGCGCACCTCCAGCCTCTTTCATGCTGCCGTGGATGAAAGCGATACTGATCAAAGTCCGTTTACAGGTCACGGGGGCCGCTGTCGTTAATGTGGAAAAAACACAACGAGTTGCTTGAAGAGTATTTTTGCAAATCGGACACATCGCCTCGAGCGCTGCCACCCGAGTCGGCGGCGGCGGTTGCGACGACAAATATGAATCCGAAACAAATTTGGATGTTTTATGTCTTTGCTCCGAAGCTCTTAAGGCTCCGGGCTACATTATAAACACCGCCAGCATCAAACACCACAGTCGCCGAACAAGCACGTGGCATTGTGGGTAATGCGGTTTCGACAGGGAAGACGAATGTGTGCAATAGTAAAGACGTCATCTCTCGTTGCGCTCCGCTGATTTTGATCCTTTCTTTTTTATTCCACTGCGAGTCTTACGATGTTGTATTAAGAGTACTTTTTGTACACTAGAGCTCCAGCAAAGTGCCACAGGAGAGCCTTCTAAACGCCTCTAAAACTCCGCTCCCGCTGACGCCGACAGGAGATTATCCTGGCGCACTTTTATTATGGATCTCAAAGTCCATCCGCAAGCTGCGACTCTGTGACAGTGTGTCTGCAGGACCGAGGCTGCTATTTTATCTGTGTCTCCCTCAGCGGACCACAATCATCCACAGACACCGATGCAAAGGTCAGAGGAGGTTTTTCTCTTCTCTTCTCTTCCTCTGCCATAGCGTGACCTTTCTTTGAACATCCACCGACACAGCAAAAGGCTTTAAGGTTCTCAATCTTAACACACCTCTCGCGTCAGTCAGCGTATCACAAAAAAACAACTTTAAAGCATCAAGGGACGAGCGACTGACTTCACATCCACTGTTCTGCAAATAACCACCCGAGTCGTACTAAACGAGGGGGTTTGACCACTGAAAAAAGGGGGAAAAGAGGAAAAAAAAAGAAAAAGCTTGATTCAGTGTCTATTTGCACACACCCCATGGAGCTCGGTCTGGAGTATGAAGTCTTTCCTCAGTCCCATTTTATCTCAGTCCCTCCTCATTTTGGTAAAAGTAGTGACAGACCATATTTTATTTTAAAAAAACGACGATCCAAAAATTTGGTTTTAGACATTTATTTGCATGTATCTACCATTTTATTCACATATTTTACTGCGTTTGTGAACCTAAAGCCTTTGGTAAATGAAGTTCAAGCACCAAAACCGTTGGACCACCTGAGTAAAAAGATATGAAGAATTTCCAAAATCAAGATTACATTTTTCAGCTTTAGAGTCATATTTATCATAAGGGTGCCTCATTATACAGAGAGCTGAGATTGTTTAGGTGTAACACATGGGTGTATATCACATATGCATGTGCCTTTAAAAGGAGAATTTAAGAAATTTTGTAAAACCGAAAAAAAGGCCTAAGACCTTGAAGGGTTTTAAAAATCAACTTCATCCTTGTCTGTTTCATCCATGTCATGCAGTCGCGTTGAGGCCGTATTGCCAGGTGTATAATATGATGAAAGACTTCAATACATGACACAGAAGTGCAGAGAGCAAGGCGTCCTTTTAACTCTCAAATAGGGATCTTGATTTACAAAAAGCTCCCCTCTCTGCTGCCTGAACAAGGCTGGACACTCTGGAGGCCGGCACTGTGATTGCTCAGCTTGGTTTTAGGAAGAAAAATCAGTAAGAGAGGGTGATTTTAACACATTCCTCTCATCTTCATCGTTAGAGAGCTCCTTTGGGCAAGTGCCAGTGAGAAATGATTGGGTCTCTTTCTGTTTTTCACTTCTCTCTGTTCCTATAAGACAGGTGGAGGGACAGATAAAACCTCGAGATGACTCAATATACACACACACACAGTCGTAGTAGTAGCTATCGTAAGAGTCGGCTTACAAGCCGCTCCTACCTTTGTTGGGTGTCGCAAGCTAGCGCTGCTGCTCGCTCCCCACTGTAGCAAGCTAGCGCTGCTGCTATTTCCCCGCTGTAGCAAGCTAGCGCTGCTGCTAGTTGGTTGCAGTAGCAAGCTAGCGCTGCTGCTAGTTCCCCGCTGTAGCAGGCTAGCGCTGCTGCTACCGCCCGCGTCCCCGCTGCCCATGTCGGGCGTCGAGCCGGGGCTGGTCCCTTCGCTACCTTCGGTGGTTGTCGGGGAGCTAACAGGGAGCTAGCGAGGAGCTAGCACCAGCATTAGCAGCAGTGCGAGCTTGCTACAGCGGGGAGCTAGCGGGGACACCCACCGAAAGTAGCAGCGGCTTGTAACCAGACTTTTACGGTACTTAAAAAACACAAAACACAATAATGTATCTCCTTGATTCATCAATTACTTGTTTTGTCCTTAAAATGTTAAAAACAATTCAAATCTCAGTTTCCTAGAGCTCCAGTCCTAACAGGTCTTGAGTTGTTTGAGTGATATAAAACAGACGAGCAGCAAATCCTCACATTGAAGGTGCCAACGGCAGCGAAAAAACCCCACTATGCACATTGTGTCTCGAGTGTTGTGTCTCGGTGTGATCAGCCCCTCCGCTCATCAATCCAGAGCATTTCAGCCGGTCCATTATTTTGTTGTTGCCCTGCAGAATGTGAACACAACTACGACACAGTCGCACAACCAGAGGGGAAGGCAACATTATCAGTGGACGCCCACACAAAGGGGAAATGTAATTTAACGTTATACGATGGCAGCGGTGCGGTCAGGTACCATCCCTCCCATTTGCGTTTTTTTTTTTTTATCATAGTAATTGGTTATTATTCTGTATTCTGATAATGGAGCATGATGTCACAACAAGTGATACAAGGATGTGAACCAAATAACTTTTTTATGGTCTGGTGGGACTTTAGTTGCTTGTTAGGTCTGACGAGCTTCGGCCTGATCGCTTTCATGAACACACACAAACTCATGAAGACACACACACACACACACACACACACACACACACACACACACACACACAACCCCATCAAGTCCAGAGTGACCCTTTTGCTTCCCAAATGCCCTTTTAGTGCCGCCAGGCTGATCACGTTTTATTTCAATTCGCTTACAAGCTCTCCATCCTTCTGTCTTGCTTCCTTTCTTCCTTTCCTTTTTCTTCCCTATTCTCTGTTTTATTGCCTCATCCAAGAGTCCCGCTCGGCGGTGCCCCACGAACCAATTTCCCTAATTGTGTTTTTCATCAGAGAATTACAGCAGGCAGGTCTCAGTGAGTCTGTCACAGCTGAGCGTCCCCACGCCGGCCCGCGGCGCTGCGCTGCTTATCGCTTCAGCTGCTGTATCCGGCTCGAGGGAGCCGGCTGGTGAGGTTGAGGCGCTGCCGCATCATGAGACGCCTCCGATGAGCCAATCAGCGAGCGCCGCACGGTGCAGGAGCACCGAGCGCCATCAATATTTTAGTAGAGGGAATCTGCACAATAACTTGTCTGTCGGTTTTTATTGTGATCCGTTTTCTCCTGCTTTTTAAAAAAAAAAAAAAAAAAAGACAAATACAAAAAGATGTTACTTTTTTTTGTGTGGTTCTTTTCATTTTGCTTCCCGTTCATCTTGGTTGAACTCCTCCGTGTCTTCGCTTCGAGGGCTTTGCAGGCTCGGATGAATCAGGTGAAGTCTAATACGATCATTATTTATCCTCTTATGTTGTAAGGTGAAAATAAAGAAATAAAGCTCCTTGATTAAAGAGGTTATTTGATTCAAGAGTTGTATTAAAACTATTCTTTGTTGTTTTCTCGTATCTAATATGCACACTCATACTTTCTCATACATAACCTTCAAAACTGAAGGTTTATATACTTGTCCACATGTCATGGTCTCTCTGTTCTGAAGAGGATTATCGTGGATATGAAGCGATGATCCATCACGGTGAGAGGTCTTAACTACAGGTACTCACTGTTCTGACCTCGGGTTGCATTTCGTTGCTCTCCTCCGACTGAAAGGATTCTCCTTCTCTCTCGCAGTCTTTCTTTTCGACGCTTCCCGTTTCTGTCGGCTGCTCTGATCTTCTTTCGCTTCCCTCTGTCTCTCTCCATTTCATCTCATTCCACAGCTCTGTTAAAGCAAATATATATATATATATATATATATATATATATATATATATATATATATATATATATATATATATAACTGCTCTTTGGGGAGGGCTAAGCTCCAAAATGGTCATCAGATGGGTCCCACGACATCACAGTGTTCGCTTAAATTCAGGTTCTGGAAATCTTCCTTTTCATCGCTGCTGAATGAGCAGCGCCGTCTGAACAAGTCAAGGACAAGTCGAAGGCCTGGTACTTGTCTTTCCTTGACTGCTGCTTGTTACTACCGTTCACGTCTACCTGTCTGAGGAATGACGCCGATGACGTCGGCTCTGCTGTTCGCCCCAATGTTAGTCCTTTCGTTCATGTTTTTTTTTCACTTTGGATGATGCAGACTTAGAAAGCAGTCCATGTTTGCACGCCTCACGACTTCATTGAAACCTGCTGTGTGTTTGCTATATGAAATACTGCAACAGGGGAAAGTGCTCGTAGGCCTTTGAAGAAGTTCATACTGGGAGGTTGATTTACCCCACTAAAAAAGGCGATAATCCGCTCAGTTACTACCGTCTCTCTTTCTCTAAAGTTAAGTCTGTGGGATGAAGCACTTTTGGGCCCCAATGGCATCAAGTGACGAGCCTGGAGATTGTAATTTAACCGTTTGTCCACGATGTGAAATTACAGATGCCGGCGTGCACGAAGTGTGTTGACGACGCGCCGCAGACGTTAGCTAAACATTAGCATGAGATGTTAGCTGAGAAGGGGTGGGGGCGCTCGCAATATAAGTGCTCGGCTTGCGGGAATCCGTCAAATATGAACACAATCCTGCAGGCACTCCAACTTCAGGCCCCTGCAAAGTCGCTTTATGGCCCCCGGACGGTAATGTGTGTGCATTGTGAGATTGCGGCGTGCGAGAGACAAAGTGTGATTCATGGTGTAAACAGCCTCTCATAGCAAATTTATCACGTGTAATTTAATGTAGTGAGACACACTGGAACGATATTGGGCCCTTTTTTCCCGATGCTTTGGCAACACGGGAGCTTGACCTTTGCCACCCCCTCGGTCTTTGTAGCCAGGTTACTATGGCAAAAGGTAGCAGGACGCGACACTTGGTGGGGGGAGGAGGGGTGGGGTTAATGATCAACTTCCCTTTACAGCTCGACTACTTCCTAATGAGCCATTAACAATGCGATGGGGTCAGGACCAAGGGATTCAAAGAGGAGCCTGAATGTGGAAAAGTGTTTGCTGTGCCTCTCTCGTGGTCTTATTATTCTCATACTCCTATTGCCATGTATTGGAGCTAGCATGTGGCTCACACACACACACACTCGCACTGACATGTGCACTCACAGAGACACACACAGTAAACATTCAGCCAGTAATAGCCAGTGTCTCGGGCTTCAGACGAAAGAGAACTTGATTGTTAGTTCTTTTCCAAGATTCATGATTAAAGAAGTTTGGCAAGACACGTTGATTAGTGTGTGTGTGTGTGTGTGTGTGTGTGTGTGTGTGTGTGTGTGTGCGCGCTCTCCGCCCTCTTCCAGTTCCTCTGTAATCAGATTTGGTGCATCTCTCCGTGCTGCCGGGGGTCTTTTGAGTTGAACTGGAGTATCTATTTGCAACTAGATTTTAGCACCAGACTGAACTCATTAAATGTTTGGTAATATATTCACTGACACTAAATATTATTCCCACTTCACCGCCGGTCTCTTTCTGCTAATTGTTGCTCGTCCCCCATCTCCTCACCACGGAGAGCGAGGGAGTCGTATGGATATGCCGCTGCGGTGCCGACAACATTTTTCGGTAAAGCTGATAATATCACTCGCCGCTCAAACAAAAGCGAAATATTCAAAGTGTAATGATGTGTCTGAATTTGAAATGACACAGTGTGCTGAGTGAGCCTGGCAGGGCTCCTTTTTCGTTAAGGCACATTTACGGGAAACTATAGCGAGCCCAAGTGCGCGTGAGTGTAAGTTGTTGGTCGTCCACAGGCCGCAGACATTAATGTAAAACAAATGACGAGACCTGTGACGAATCCTCCTGATGCCTGCAGTGTTCTCTCTCTGCGGGACTGTGTACCTCATTGTGTGCTCCGATTCTAAGATTAAAGAAAAAGTCACAGTTAATATTATTATGATTACTTCCTCTTCATTTAAATAGCCGAGACAATTTGCTCGCTCCTAATGAAGGAAAAAAAAAAGACAATTTGACAGTCACAGTGCAATTAAATATTCCACATTCGACTCCTCCTCTGCTAATGTGTGTGTGTGTGTGTGTGTGTGTGTGTGTGTGTGTGTGTGTGTGTGTGTGTGTGTGTCCTCACAGTAAGCAGAGCTTCAAATTAAATGTGATCATCATGAGCGTTGGGCTTCTCTCTATGTGCATTACCGTTTACCGCCACGATTCGATTAAAGTAATGAAATCCATACAAAAAAAATATTTTCACCTCCTTCTCGTTATAATCCTCAAGATTTGCCATTACTCCTGTGGTTAAAAAAAAAAATGAAAAAGAAAAAACTGAGCAGCTACTTTGTCAAAGATACACAGCAAACTGGTGCCACAGCCATTTTCCCGCAGGCTCTGTTAGAAGAAATGGAATATAATATTCATAACTGTTCATTCATTCGTGTACAATTTCCCTCAAAGAAAGAAGCGTTGCGCGGAGTCCGCCATGTTGCAGCGCCATGTTTCTACGGTAGCCCGGAACGGACAATTTTAACTGTCGAGAGCACCTTTCAGGTTTCTATACGTGACCCCTGAAGGCCACCGTAGTTCTCCGACACGCTTCGTGCCCCACTGCGGTCCCGCCAGCCGCCGTCTCGCTTGCGTCGCTCCCCGAGGAGAGATATCATGGTATGGATGGCCTCTCCGAGTCAGGCCAACGCCACGTTTAGGCGCAAACTTGTGCTCAGACGACAGATAACGTTAAAGAGTGTTAAAGTGTACGTTAAAGTGACATAAAGTGTGTTTAGAAAAATAAATGTGAGGCGTGAAAAGATGTGCAGGGGCGTGAACAGTAAGAGGAAGAATTTTAGATGTTCTGCACCAATACTGCACACTGTCCCTTTAACCTTCTGGCGCCCATTTTTAAGTCCCAGCATGCCCCATTCAGACAATCTTTTAGCATAAAATTTGAAATTTCTCTCATTTTTGAACTAAACAACACAGTTTTTTGACTGAAACTCCTTCCTAACAGGCCAAGACTTTGTTCTATTGAGATTTTTGTTGCGGATTCTGATTCTTTAGGTCCTAATCTTTCCATAAAGGTGTCTTATTGACGCTCCAGGAGGCATTTTTGGGGAATCTGGCTCATATCATGCTGGATGTTCATAGTTACACAAGCATTGGAATTAATTTGGGGTTCCCATAAGGACTCAAACACAGAGAAAAAACTCAAACAGGTAAAAGGAGGTCCAGAGACAAAATTAGTTTCACGGTTTAAGTCGTCCCGTATTTTAAACGTCAAATATCTTCTCGTTTTTCTACCATTTTCAATCAGTTTTTTTGTCAGAAATAAAATGACGAATCAATAAGGCGGGAAATGAATAGGAAGATTATTCATGTAATGAGTTGTCATTAGCGGTGATCCGTTGCAGCCCTCCTTCACATAGTTTTTAATAAAGAAGTCACTCAATAATCAGCCCTTTTCTTTATTGTAACATGCGAGCGCGGTCTTATTTCACGCTGCACCAGTAGCTTTCCACTCAACAGGCGTCGGATGTGTGCAGCCTGTTGCCGGCAGCTCTTCCTCTAACGACTCCTGACTGCTCATTACTCTCCGCAAGATTAAAAACTGGTCCACTAACTAAATAAATTGGTTTATTTTTACACTTTTTTTTTTGAATGATCCCTGTCAGCGCTTCAAAGAGACCGACGATGAGTGAAATAAGCACCGAAATGGAAGAAATGAAAGCTTAGGGTTGAATGCAGAAGTGGTCTGATTGTCTGAAGAGGATTATATATCTCTATTTTCCAGCCCGTTATTGATTCATATTGGCTGTTGAAGGGAGAAGCGCTCCATCGCGGGTCGCTGCCGCGCTGCACTGCTGCTCTCTGAGGAGTTATCCTCCAGGGCCGACCACATGAACGAGCACTTCGTGGTTTGAGTTCTCTGTGAGCCGGAAGCCACAGAATATGTTTTATCAGTGGCTGTAAAAAGAGTGTGTGTGTGTGTGTGTGTGTGTGTGTGTGTGTTTCCCTATCGTCCATGTCAGCTGTTATCAGTTATGTGAGCAGGCGTTACAGCGTTAGTGGGCTCCATTCAGATCTACTGCTGCAAGTCGTCTAATGTAGTTCATTACTGTTTATCACTCCGCGTGTGGGTGTGTGTGTGTGTGTGTGTGTGTGTGTGTGTGTGTGCATGAGAAAACATGTGAGGGAGTCAGAAACACTGTGTTCTTCTCATCAAAGCCCCACCCTCCCCTCTGTCTCCACGGAAACGCAACACAATTGGTACCTGTCGCCTGGCAACATTGCCCGGTATCTTTGGGACACAGAGCTGCTGGGAGAGAATAGACACACACACACACACACACACACGTACACACACGCACACACACACACACACACACACACACACACACGAACGCACACACACACACAGACATACAGACACGTACATGCACACACACACGTACACACAGACATACACTTATACACACACACAAGTACACGCACACACACACTTGCACACACACATGCACAAACACACACACACACACCTGCAAACACACACACACGCACACACACACACACACAGTTAGTTGTCAGCTGTCACAGAGGTGGTTTGTTTCACATTTCTTTCCTTTCAGCACTTTTGAAGAACAAACACACAACAGGTGTGATTGTGCGTCGAGGGCGATGTGTTTCTCATCATCATCATCATCATCATCATCATCATCGCGCGCGTATCGAACATCCTTGTTTACGTTCTGCGTCCTGAGATAACGACTCGAACTTGTCGTTGTGACAGCTGGCTTTGAGGAGCCTGAACGTTACACAACGTGATTACAGACGATTCACAAAAGGTACAAATGTTTGTCTGCAAGCGTGAGAATCAAAGTCATCAATAAGTCCTTTGCCTGGAAATGTTGCACAGCTGGTATTACTCCTCAAACAAAAAGCACTTTTTCGTGACAACTGAGGTGTTACTCCGACCAGGATCAGTCATTTTAACTTTGTAAAGTGATATTCAAGATCTTCCATGTTGTCCATTCTTTGATCAACATAATAGGATGAACTCAGTGAGAGCAAATAAAATTCAAGAAAAAGTATAAAACTCACAGGAAATGTTAAAAAAAAACAAAAAACAAAATGTAGAATGAGGCTGAATTAAAATTACGACTGAATTATTATTATTTTTTTTACAGATTAACATGATTTTTCTCCTCGTTTTTTGGCAGTTAAACCAGAAAGTATCTGTTTGTCTCCCTGAATACATCTGGAAACCTCTCATCCATGAACCAACCAAAACACTGGTTTAGGGAACTGGTTTTTAAGCAGCCTGATTAGATACAACCACACACACACACACACACACACACACACACACACATCCACATTCTCACACATTCTGCTAGAGGGAGACGGCTGTGACAGCGACATATTTAGTTTTCTATATTTGTCCCATCACACACTCCCACTGGAGGAGGAGGATGATGCGACGGAGGCTGATTGGACGATGTGTTGTCCTCGTGTAGGTGCATGTGTATCTGTGTAGACAATATGGACAATATATATATATATATATATATATATATATATATATATATATATATATATATATATATATATATATATATATATATATATATATATATAACATTTTCCCATCCCTGTGAAGTGATGTTTAAAGTTAAATGACTGATGTTTATTCAGTTACAGCTGATTAGGTCGTTCCGTTAGCTCTGTCATTAGCCGTTAGCTCTGTCGTTAGCCGTTAGCTTCTAGCCGCCAGTGCCAATGTTGAGAGCTGTTCAGCGGCAATAGAAATGCTACCAATCTTGCGTTTAGCACCTCTTAAGTAGATAATTAGCCTAAACCCAAACCATTAGCGTATGCCACGGGCACACAGGCTTTTTTTTTTCTACACACACACAAAATCACACAATCACACAGATAGCCAGTTAACACACCAGAGAGGAGAACCATGAGCTTGAGGACGGGTTCAGCTTGTGGTCAAAGAGTTTCTGCCGGGTGTCGGCCTCTGCATCCGTCCCCGGAGACACCACAGCATCACCCTCACATCCACCCGCATGCACTCACACACACCAACACATCTGCAGACCCCCATCACACGGCTGGATGAGCCTGCAGCAGAGCAGGTGATGAACTGATTTACAGTTACAGTTATACCCTTTCATCCCACAAAATCTCTCTTTTACCTTAAATTCTCGAAGAAAACCAGAATAAACATGGAGAAGGGTTAGATTTTGATCTTTCACACTAAAAGTCTGCCAGGAATAAAGTGAGGAGCTTGTTCTCTGAGCACACAAATACATATTTACTTAGATATTGATTCTTTTTTTCCCCCCGAGTGATTAGTTTGGAGAAACAATACAAGTTAAAAGCTGCGAGTGAACAGTGTGTACACTTTAATGATCGTGGAAAGTGCACGTGTTGGAGAAAATAAATTGTGTGTAAAAACAGATTATTTCTCCCAATTAGATCATCTATCAGTCAGATGAAAGTACACCAGAGGAACAATACTGGCTGGGAGCCTAATAACCGCTACACCACTCGCTTTGAAGCTCGTACCGAGGACGCTGAAATAATATTTGCGCCTGAACATTTCACTCTTTTTCAAGTTTGGTAGATTTCCTCATTTAAAGGGTCACAAACTGGGAGTTTCACTGGTTAACTCTGCAAAGTTAACGAGTTCCAGCATATTTTTCATCAGCTCCGGCAGCAGAAAATAATGGGAGGTGGACCAGAGATGACACGTGCATGTGTGTGTGTGTGTGTGTGTGAGTGTGTAGTAGTAGTAGGCACAGAGCGTTAAAATGAAGGTAATCAGTATTCTTAAATCTGCAAAGGCCTCCAGGCAGGTCGGAAAAAACATGCTTCTAGTACGGCCTTAAAAAATGAAATTGAATTTTATAACATGCTGCATGTAACAGAGTGACAATCAGTCATTCACAGCAGTGTGTACATTACACAATGTGTCCTATATGATTGTTCATGCATAACTTATGTGTGAGTGTAAAGTGGGCAGGCAGCAGGAAAGATGTCATATAATATATATATATATATATATATATATATATATATATATATATATATATATATATATATATATATATATATATATATATATTGTCAATCTGTCATGTGCAGCAGCAAATCCCCCCACCAACCCGACATTATAGACTTACTTTCCACTCATTTAATTATTAACCACTCTCACCACTCAACTGACATTCACCAGTGCATCCATTATGAAGCAGCTTCTCCTCCATTGTCGTGAATGGCGGCGCCGTAAAAGTAAAAGCGGCGCTCGTGGGAAGGGACGATGACAACAACACACACGTCTGTGTGAACCTCAAGTACCCTCAACGCCACAGCCAGGTTTCTCCGTCCTAAACTTATGTTTCCCTTTTATCTTTTGAACCTGACGGAGTGGAGGACGAGGTCCTGTGGCGCCGCGGAGGAGAGTACCAGAAACCACCGAGCCAAAAGTGAAGTGATTTGTGTCTCTCTGGACGAGAGCAGCCCCACTTTGTTTTTCAATTGTTTTTCCGCACTCCACCCTCTCTCCCTCGACTCTGATATTTCCCTTCCTCCGCTGCCATCATTTGTACTTTTGCGCTTCCTCATTTCACGCCGCTCCCCGTACGCGCCGCTCGCCATCGCGTCTGTTTTCCCAGTTCTACAAACACAAAATCAGAGGAGTCTCATGTGTTTTTAATCCTGCATTGATCCCACACGGGGGTGGGATGATATTCCCTCTGCTGCTCCTCAAATCTGTTGAATCAGGTGCCATCGAGACGCAGCTGCTCGCTTCGCCGCCCAAAGTGCCGGCAACCCGACGTCAACCCTCCGACTATTTACAGACACAATGCTCATCATTATGTCTTCCTAATCTGCCGCTGCGGTAAACAAAGGTGGAGTTAGACAGTAATCCAGCCCCTAAAGGGCATCACACCCACACACACACACACACACACACACACGCACACACACACACACACACACACACACACACAAACAACCCCCACCACTTCCACATTTCAAAGCAGCTGCACAGGGTCCTTTCAAAGTGCCTTTGAAGGGGAACCTGATTACCAAACAGCCTGCAACTAGCATCCAGCTACAATCCTCAAAAGACACGTCTAAGTTCCAGAAAACTCACCAAAGACTTGGATGAAACTTCAAAAAAAGAAGGTTTTTTCCTATGTAAATGTGACTCTGCACAGAGACACTTCCTTGTATCTCACGGCCTGTGTGAAGGGAGCAATATAATGCTCAGGATTAGCACGCTAGCACCTGTTGAACCGGTCGGTATAGCGAAAGCCTAATCCGCTCCCGGTGTTGATTTCGGGGGCACGGAGCCCTTCCACATCTCCATATCATGTTCCAGTCAACCCTGATGAGTGTTACGAATGAGACGGCCCTGCAGCCGTCGTGTCGGTACACAAAGACTGAAGAGAGACGCGCGAGTGTCTCCAGCCGTCACAGGAGCTAGCTCGATGAGGTACAGGTGCACGTGTTGCAGCTGTGGAGAGGGGAGGAATGAAATGTTTCTCTTGCACTTGGTTCAGAGCTTTAATTTGGGTTTTGATTGACACCCCAGCGATTGTCCAATTAAAGCTTAGCAGCCTTAACTAAGCAGAGCGGGTGTGTCAGGGGTTAAGTCAACGAAAACCATCTTTTTCTAGCTTTTAGTTAACGAACGCTGACGACGTTTCGGCTTTTTTTTTTCCCCTCGTCAGATTGTATCGAGCATTTCAGTCGGTTTCTTTCTCCCTCAGCCCTTTTGTTGTCATCGTTATCTTAAACTTAAAGTCAATACGGGACCTTGAGTCCCATCTCCTCTGCGCTCATTCTTCTCTGCCAGTCTCGTGTTGAGTGTGCGGCACTGAAAAGGAAAAACAGCCGATAATATTTTGTCTCCTTTTTTAATCAGCAGCGAAAATGTTCGTTGACGAAACAATTCAGTAACGGTTTCATGTAACAAAATACCCCTCAGTTTCAACTAATATAGAGCTTCCATAGAGCTAACTTTAGCTTACTGAGCTAGCCAACGCCGATAAAAAGGAGGGCAAGGGAGCAGCTCGTATCGCTGCGCTCTCCCTCCTGTGCGGCGTCATTTATCGTTCACCACTTCTTCTCTGCTCTTATCCGTATGGCTTCTGCGCCTCTCTCTCTTGCTGTCAATCCATCTTTGTCTGTCTTGACAGGATGTTTGTCTTTCTCCAGTCACCCATCAAAAAAAACACTCACGCATTGTGACACACACACACACACACACAACGTTTGATAGGTAGGAATTTATACTTCTGAGAGAATACAAAAGGCGTTTTTTCTTTTTTCTCTCAGATGTCGACAAGAATAACCAAAGAGAAGAATTTATAGATAGAGATGTGGAGCCTTTTCTTTTCATTAAGACCTCGGTATTTTTTACATAAGCGCTCTGCTGCGACAGAAGTGAGTGCCAGTACTGCTGATCCCGCTGAGATTATGACACCAACTGTGCATCTAATGCACCTCCGGCTCGCGCTTTTGTTTGCCGGCCCACGGCGTTCGCACCACAGGGGGCGCAGAAAGGTCGCGGACGCCGAGCTGCTCCTTGACACGGGCCGTCACACCGTTGACGTGAAGCTGCCGGCTCATATTCAGTCGCGTGGGAACTTTCTCTCAACACAGTCGGAGACGAAATGAGGCGTTTTAACCCGTTAAAAAACTGTAGAAAGCAGTTTTGTCTCCAGACCTCCCTTTTCCATGTGTTTGAGTCGTCGTAGGAACCCCAAATTAATTCCAATACTTGTGTTTATTGTATGTATTTATTTAGAAAAGTCTTGAGAAAACATGTATTTTCTGCAACAAAAAAAAAAAATCACTTTTAAAAAGATATTTTGATCCTAACTAACATCCAGCATGATACGAGCCAGATTCCCCAAAAATGCCTCCTGGAGCGTCAATAAGGCACCTTTTTGGAAAGATTAGGACCTAAAGAATCAGAAGCTGCAACAAAAATCACAATAAAACAAAGTCTTGGCCTGTTAGAAGGAGTTTTAGTCAAAAAACTGGGTTGTTCAGTTCAAAAATGGAAAAATTACGTATTCTATGCCAAAAGATTGTCTTAATGGGGCATGCTGGGACTTAAAATGCACAGTTTCCAAAAGGTTAATGGAGTTTAATGGGGTATTTTTTGACAGGTGGTTGAAATGTAAAATGATTGGACCGATATCGAGTGAAATGCCGACTGGCCCTGATATTGATTGGCGCGTCCCTACTGACAACACCACATGTGCACATCTGAGTCTGTAAGCTTGTTAACTTTTTTTGTTTGTTTGTCTGTTCACATATGCACTTTGTGTCTCACCTCAAGCGCTCCAGATGCCGTGTAATCCAATCACAAGTCGGGGGCGTGGAAGAATTATCCAATCACACGATCCCCGGTAATCCGATAACGGAGCGGCTCAACGATCAATGCGAGCGGCTCGAGCGCACTCGCGCAACTCTCTGTCATACACACATGCAGGCGCACGCCGTCCAAGTCAGCAATCACCTCCAAGTTGTTGCCAGGCAAAGTGTGTTCGATTATTCATCAGAGCCCCTTCAGGCGAGTTTGCAGGGCTGAATCCGCTGCCTGCCCATCTGTCCCTCTGCTTCAGCACCAACACACACCAAACAAGCTAATAATTAGCTAATTAATAACACTTTCTGCTAAAAAAAATAAAAAAAGAAGCTCTGCAGTTTGTCCCATTACTTAACTTAGATGCATCTTTGAAAGCCATCTGTTGCTCCTCAATTTGACTGAAGTATGATTGTCCATTTAGGAGTTTGACATTGTGTCAAAGTGCTTTAATCCTCTCATTAAAAGTTGCAGGAAGTTTTACTTTATTACGCAGCTGCTGCGATCAAGTCAAGCCCGGTCAATTTATATATACAGCCAAAAAAATCACTAATTTGCCTCGAGGCACTTTTCAAACTGATATTTTGTTTGCCTCTGCAGAGACCTGTAGCTGTTCAGATAATTTATGTCCTTGATTTTGTCATTTGTGACTCGAACAGGAATTCATTTGGTATTATTCATTTCTGTGCACGCCTTAATTGTTCACATGTGGGACTTTGTATCCACAAATCCTTTGCCCTAAAGCCAACATATAATGTTCACTTTCAGGTTCATCCTTGTATTTTGCGTTTCTGCAAAAACTTACATGCTTTAATGTTTGAAAAAAACACATTATTTGTCTTATTCTGTCTGTCTGAATACACATGCGTTCACCCTCTGAGTGAGTCCAAATTTTAAAGTTTGAAAGACGTGCTTTATTTAGAGAAAACTCTCCAAACATGAAGCCAATCCGTTCTGCTCCTGAGACATTGTGAGGGCCAGATTGTAAAGCAAAGATAATCTTTACCAACAAGACGGAGCAGAAGATGGCATGGGGTGATAAAGAAGTTTTGCTGCTTAAGGACATTTTTTTTATTTTGCACCTCAGTGAGAAAGCTTTCGACGGACAAAGAAAAGAGACAGAAACAGTTGAAAGAATATTTTCCCAATCGTTGACTCTGACAGTTCATTAAGTCTGGGAACTATCTGAGCAACCAGCAGACACACTTTGATGTGAATCTTATCTCGTAACTCAGAAAAAGATTCATCCGTCACATCCTGAGACACCTGCTTCACTTCGGGGACACCTGATGCGACGCGTTCATGTGTCCTTTGTTGTGATTGTGCAGCAAGAGTTGCTAACAAAGAAAGAAAGAGGAACTGGACATCCGGACCCGAAGACCCACAATCGGTAGATAATTGAGAATGATTTCATTTTGACGTAGCGGTTCAGCTTTACCTGCCTCCATGGCACTCGTTCAGGAAACATCGGTATAGGAAACACACCGACCAATCACACGCGTCCTACATCGTATCACGACAAGACAAGGACGTGAGTCAGAAAAGTTCTTTCACATGGCGTTCTTCAAAAAGAGAGAAATCTGGAGAACTTAATCGTAACATTTAACCAAGAAAGGAAAGACTTTTGAATGTTCCTTCTTACCACAGGCAGTTAAAATCCAGCATGTCTCAGATGTTTAGAGGCCGTGAAGATTATTAAAAGAGGCGATGTGACGCGCCACAACGAGACAAAGCACGAATCCTTTGAGCGAGCGTACCCACTCACATCCGGAATGACAGATAATAAACAATCTAAGAGCCCAATATGATCAGAATTGTAACTCATTCATTCACTTGACCAACAATGAGGTTTACAGGCAGGGAAGTAGACCGGAAACAAGTGGTTTTAATATCCGCAGATAAGGTCCCCGAACACAAATACGAATATATTATCATGGTTTTTGTGGTATGCATCTCTTCACGCTGGATGAAGTGAATTCAAAGCTTCACGGTAGTTCAGTTAAATACCTTTTTATAAAGTTAAGTACTTTATTTTAGGAGCTGCACATTTTTCAAAGCTTTCTGTTAGGTGTTTTTTTCCTAAATGCATCCTTTAGATTACTTAAAATGAGATAATTTATGTATTATTTATAATTCATCCAGTTCAATTTGAGAACTAACGATGAATATAAACATTATTCTATCAAACTTTCTTTATTTGATTTGTAGTTTGATCAAACTAGTCAAACTACATCCAGACGTTGATACAACTGCTTGCTACTTCAATATATATGGGACTAAATTAGACATAATTGTGATGTATATCCACACAGATGGATATATAGATATAGATATTTGTGTGGTGAGGTGGATAGTACGGGTGGGGAGAGTTCCCCTCTCATCACTAAATTGCAATTAATACTTTTTGGGGGACCCGAAAATTGCGGCTCGGTTCTTTGCAGACGATGTGGTTGTGTTGGCTCCTTTAGACCGAGACTTACAGGAAATGGCAGAGTTTTAATTATATTTCTTGTCAGGCCTGGGAACGCCTCAGGGTCCCTCAGTAATAGCTGGAAACCATTCCTTGGTAGAGGGACGTCAGGAATACTGCTGATCTCGCTGCCCGCTACGACCCGGCTCCAGAGACCAGAAGATAAAAGTGGATGGGTTTTTAACTTACCACTGATTTTACACACCAAGGTCTATTAACTCCTGCACTCCTTCTCCATCTTGACCCATCAGTTCATCACTTGCCCTGACGTTGAGCAATGGATCGTTCTCGGTCCACCACCCTTACAGATCTTCTGATTTCCTCCAGCTGTGAAGCCCCGCTGATGTTTTTCCAGCCACCTGACGGTCGCGTGTCGTAGCATTTGAGTTCTCGCCACTTGCTGAAATTGCTTGTGAGAGAAAGTGCGTATTATCTAGTTTCAGGGGTGTAATTGCGGAGAATACTGAGATGACATCCACCGACACCTTTCTAATGTAGCTTCTGTTATTTGGAGGCGGAGTGGAGGGCAGTCGAGAAGCTTAACTCTGGGGATGCAAACTGATGGGGGTCCAGACTGGCCGGCACGTGGTCTTTGATGTGCAGTAGAATCAGTTCATCAAAGCACTTCATAACAACTGTGTGTGTGTGTGTGTGTGTGTGTGTGTGTGTGTGTGTGTGTGTGTGTGTGTGTGTGTGTTTGAGTGTGAGTGTGTGAGTGCCATAGGGCAGTTTATTATGTGGTAGTGAGTACAAACCCGAGAAGAGCAGCATGGTTAAACTCTTGCTTAAGGGTGGACTTTTAATCCCATCACACAGTCTCTCTCACACACATACACACACACACACACACACACACACACACACACACACACACACACACACACACACACTGTCTCGTTTTCGTGACTTTTGGGGACATTACATGAGGCCTAACTCTGATCCTAACCTGAGTGTAGTGATTTTTTTGATTCTCATTTCCCCAAAAAGTGACTATAAACAGATGTATGTCCCCATAAGATAGGTCAAACACAACCACACATACACACACACACCCTAAGATGTATAAATAATATTCTCTTGGTGGACATTTTGCATTGCATCAACACACACAATCAAAACAGTTGGTCCCTCTTGAGTTTTGAGGTATATTGTAATATTTGTGTCCGTCACTCTTTCTCCTATAGCCATTACATGTATTAACGCTCATTGGCTACCTGGCTATGCATTAGTATGCATGATCCGTGGCGGAGTCGGCCATTTCCTTGTGCTGGATTCAGACGGATCCACATGAACGATGAAGTGTGCTCAGTAGTGTGCGGGGATGCATATACCGTATGTATGTCACATAATGGCATAATCCAGAAGGGCGGAACAGCCGGTTATGAGCATCTTGAAGATGAAAGATATTTGCATTGGCTTCATCACATTTTCATCATGACTGAACATTAACTTCTGAGCTGATTAAAGTGTGTGTTTCCTTCCCCTTAGTGATTAACACACCATTGTACTCTTGTACCAATCATCATCGCCGATGTGCTTTTCCTTTTTTTCTGTTGGGTCGACCAGTTTCACCTCCAGACCACTTTGCATTCATTACTTTACGACCGTGAGCACTCTGCGAAACAAATTCCTCCTCTCTTCTTTCAAAAGAAGCAAATCAAAAGAACTTCAAACATTATCGACGTCTCAGCTGAAGAATATGTGGCATGCAAGAACTTCAGAGGGACGTTGCGTTAGCCGGGAAAACAAACAAAAAGGGCGGGAAAAAACACATGGGAGTTTAATTCATTGATTTTTCCCCTCATTCCTTGACAAAGACACACTGTACAAAGAACAAACAACAACGCTTGCTGTGAACATGGCTGAGGTACACGGAGCCATACAGCGAGTGGCCGTGGCTCCGGGCTAGACAAAATGACCGAACAAAATGGCCGAACAATTGGCCTCGTCGGGGGACGTGTCCTGACATGATTATGATTTTGTTCAGGCCGCCTGTCAGGGTGTCGCCCAGAGAAAGATGTGGATCACTCTGCTGACAAAGTGATGAGATTGGAGACTTAGAAGCACACATTTAATGTCCAGTCATGGCTGCAGCTCTGTCATTTGTCTGGGTTCGGCGGCGCCCAAGGCCGCACTTCAAAGGTGCATGTAACTATTATATCACAGTGCTCAATATACAGGGAAATTGCACGAGCGCAGATCGGCCTACAGACGTTTATTTTATGATACTAGACATATGAAAACGTTTTCTGAGTTGTCAAAAGTGTGAAATATCCAGATTATTACCACTTCAATGCATTTATCTATGTTTAAAATACTTCAATAGCCAATACATGAGTTCTTTTTAAAAAGCATATCAACATGCATACAGATACAACACATATAAACTCCTCAGTGACCTTTCATATTGTTTTTTTTATGGGCTTTTTGACGACATTCAGTGATGTTTAGCTCCAGTTCAGACGTAGTTTCGATACTCATGACGTGCTCGGCAAGGCGGTGCGAGTGAGTCACCGCGGACCTCGATGCACTGACATTAGCTCAGACTCAGACTCTTGTAGTTGCTAAGGAGACAAAAATCAATGGCTGTAAATGTACTCACCTTTTTTTGTGTATTTCCGACGCTCGACTGTCCTCTCTGACCTCACTTTAATCCTCCCCACGAGCCACTCCAGCGCTGACTTATTGAACCCTTAAGGGTGGAAAGACGAAAGAAGAAAGAAGTGAAAATCCTTCACAAACCAACGGTGGGAAAGCTGGTGGACGATTAAAAAAAAATCAGCCTTTGGCCGCAGCGAACGGATCCGCTGTTTGTTGCTTTGGCAGCAGAGTTGATCCAGGAACTATGTAGACGGCAGTCTGGGTGCTGCGATGTCTTCGCCACATGAAGAGATGCCACGAGCTCCATGAGGCCCCGAGCCGCATCGAGCAACAAGCAACTCAGAGTGAAAACATTTCAGGATCAGCAGAGAATTTATGAATTGCGGAAGTGTCAAAAAAGAAACAAAGGTGCAATTAGTCAGCAGTTCCACGAGTGTTTATCAGTGAGCTAATCCATCTGTTAATTACACAGGGGCAGAAGTACAGTCAGTATGAAATACACTCACATACAGCACATTTAATTGAATATTAATCAAGGTCACAACATTTAAAAGTGCTTTACTCGTAAAACTGACTGCATGTCAAATCAAGCGCAGCCGGTGAAAAACATTCCTGAGTCCAGAGCAGATTGTATATTAAATGCACTGTATGCAGGTTAATTTAAATCTTGTTATGAGTCCTTTTTTAATGCTAAAACAAGATTATCAATCGCATTGGGGCACAATTTGAAAGCAATGTCCTGATCATTTAAATGTGAAAGTACAGGACAAGTAGGTTGTCCTTCAAATCAATGAATATTCATGACACGTGTTTGCTGTAGCCGGCGATTTCAACCATCGCAACCTCCAGAGTGCTCCTGAAATACCATCAATATGTGAACTTTTGGACAAATTGCAAAGTGTATAAATATACAATGAGCAATACTATTATCATATAATTGTGCAATAATGTTATATCTTTTATATTTTGTGCCTTATTTATTCATATTTTTTTACCTTAAGTTATTGTAATTCTATGGAAGTCCATTTCTGTCACAAAAAAATAAGACTAAAAAAAAAAAAAAAAGAAAAAAAAATTATCGATTTTTTTTTGTTGCCTTTTTTCAAAGCATTTTAAATAATTTAATACGTTTTAATTATTATATTTTTTTGGTGCTAATTTTTTTTTTTTTTGGTCCAAATTTTTTATTTTTTTTTTGGTCTAAATTTTATTTTTTGTGTGTGTGGCGGAAATGAGCTTCCATAAATTCTGTGTTACGATGACTCAGCAAAATAAGCGTTTGATTGTACAGAATAACTGTGTGTTATCTGTGCATATGACAGTAAAAACATCTTCATCTTGATCCATAGTTGTGTTCTAAGTACTGAAAACAAGTTATTGCGATCATCATTTTGACCCCAACCCTGCAGCCCTCCCTCACAGTAAATCTTGCGCAGAAGGTCAGATCCAACACCCCTCATTTGTAATCTGAGTCGCAGACAGCCCCATTTGACCTCGCAGAAAAGTGACATAACCGCAGAAGACAGACAGCGAGACATTCATTAAAACCAACTCTGAATTTAGAAGTGAGGCAGGAAGGAGACAGGGAAGGAGGCAGCCGAGCAAGCCTGAGCAGGAACTGACAAGAACAATCACGGAGGATGGGAGTTGAACTTCTATTTAACAAATGAGAGGAGGGAGAGCAGCGGAGTGACAGTGACAGTAAGGTAGAGAGAGAGAGAGACACGGATCAGGGCAGTCATTAGGCGAAGCTGTACATGAAAACTGTTTCCTGGCAACAGAAACTAAGCCTGCAGACTGAGAAGAGCTAATAATGACTGCTTGATCATTTTAGAAACTCCCGTCAGAGTGTGTTCGTGCACGCCATCGTGGTTGATGCCAAAGTGCTGTAAAGGTGTCTGACTTCTGTTTTTCTACTGATCTGGCTGAGCCTCTGCTCTTTGGTCTGCAACACTTCACTTCCTCTGAGTAATTACATCTTGCCATGAAACAAATCCTCGCGCTGCATCCATACGTCGCGTTCATATTGTCGGCGATAGATGTGAGGCCAAAGTCTAATATATCGGTCCCAAAAAGATCATCGGCAACATATGTTGAACCCCAAATACATTGTCCTGCTGGTGTATTATATATATATATATATATATATATATATATATATATATATATATATATATATATATATATATATATATATATATATATATATATATATATATATATATATATATGCACATATATATAGCTGACAGATAGTCTCCCACAAAGGCACTCTTGCTTGTTTAAAGCTGCAGCACGCAGTTTGTTTCAGGACATTTCTGAGACTTTTTGGAAAGTGAAACCACAGTAGAAGTCACCCCCGAACCCAACGGGTGGAAAACAATCAAATCTGAGGAAATGGGATGTGACTCAGTGTTGGTGTTACGTCTGTATATTCCTGAGTGTGCTTGTATTCAACTTTTACATTAAAACTGACACAAATGTATTGCTAGTTTGCAACCATACTGCATTTTAGTTTTTTGGGGGGCAAAAAGCATGGGAGGTGGTGTTCACTTCTGTTATTTGGTGGAGGAAGTGTGCACATGTGAGACGTGGAAGTAGTCAACTAGTGAGATGGATTGCTGAGTAATCGGCTGCAGTGATAGTCGCACATCACGGCCTGCACATACAACCCGCAGCCTTTTTCATATTGACACACAGTCCGAGAAAACATGCATCCTTCCTCACCTTCTGTTTCCTTTTTCTCTGATTCGATGAGTCCCTCAGCACACACACACACACACACACACACACACACACCTCACACACTGGCGTCAGGCCATAAAATATTCAATAAGGGGGTCTCGAAAGGCCTTCAGAAGTGATGGATCAATGAGAACGCCTGAGCACAAAAGTAATAAATAGTCCATTTTAGAGAGTTCACCCATCTACATGCCCGGGGGCCATTAACTGGATACGCACTGGCAAAACACACACACACACACACACACACACGGGAGTAAACAGGTGATCACGCCAGGTTCCTGCTTGTGCATGAGATTGTTACTCGTGTGCTATTTGCTGCATCAAACAATGAAACCTCACAAGGTTTTTGTGTGGACTCTTGACCGTGTTTACCTCGCCCGATCAATAATTGTTAGGAATCCGCCGGGTTTCCTCGCTCCGCCAGCGGACAGAGGCCGCTTTCACATTTGAGTATTTTAATGGATATCAACACTGGGGTTTCTTTGAGCAACGCGTTATACAAATATGGTGCGTGAGTCTTACTTTGAGTGTTGGAAGATCGGGGATTGGATGTTTTTTTTTCTGGGGATTCAATGCTCGACTCACTAAAACTGAAAATATCTTTTGAAGTTTTCTCAGTTGACGTTCACAGTCGACAGAACTATAAAAGTCTTTTTAACACCATGGTGAAAATGAAAATACAAGAAACTTTGACTGTAAATAGAAATAACACAAGAAAACCAGTATTTGCACATGCGTGTGAGATCTAAAACACATCAGATGTGCTGAACGTCCACTCTTGGAGGTCCAGGACATCAGATGCTACGGAGCTGAAGCCTCTTTGCCTTTCACAACCGTATCGATGACGCTCGTCCTTCCTCTCTTCTCTCCTCGCAGACAGCAACTTTGTCCTGGGGAACGCCCAGGTGCAGTCGCTCTACCCCATCGTCTACTGCTCCGACGGCTTCTGCGAGCTCACGGGCTACGCCCGCGCCGAGCTCATGCAGAAGAGCTGCGCCTGTCACTTCCTGTACGGCACGGAGACCAGCGACCGGCTGACGGCGCAGATCCAAGGAGCCCTGGACGAGCGGCGGGAGTTCAAGACCGAGCTGGTGTTCTACAAGAAGGAAGGTGAGGCGGCGGGAAGGACGCGGCGCCTGTGTGCCGCGTGCTTTTACAACTTACTGCAGAGAGTAGTGCTCTGTCCATCCATCCATCCAACCATCCATACAGCCATCCATCTATACAAACATCCATCCATCCATCTATACAGCCATCCATCCATCCATCCATCTATACAGTCATCCATCCATCTATACAAACATCCATCCATCCATCTATACAGCCATCCATCCATCTATACAAACATCCATCCATCCATCTATACAGCCATCCATCCATCCATCCATCTATACAGTCATCCATCCATCTATACAAACATCCATCCATCCATCCATCCATCTATACAGCCATCCATCCATCTATACAAACATCCATCCATCCATCTATACAGCCATCCATCCATCCATCCATCCATCCAACCATCCATCCATCCATCCATACAGTCATCCATCCATCTATACAACCATCCATCCATCCATCCATACAGCCATCCATACATCCATTCATCATCCCCATCCATCCATCCAGCCAGCCAGACATCATCCATCCATTCATATCGCCCATTATTATAACTGATATAACGCATTATTATCACTGTTATAATGCACTATAATGTGATTATTAGTTACTCAAAGTTGTCATTGTTTGCTTTAAGTACACGTGTATTTACTAATCTTCTGCATGGATTTAAGTATCTTTGACTTTTCAACACATTATAATGCATTAATACAGTAATTAGTGATTGTTTTTTAAAGATAATTATGTATTATAACAATCTGAATAGCGTAAAAGTATGACCTTAAAGCCATTATGAAATGGGCTATGAGTATTGAAGCATATATAGTTCTGTATAACTTAAGTTATTCAGTGCTATAAACTTTTAACATGACATCATGAGTATGTCTGTTAACATTAAAAGTCCAAATCCCAAATTTCGCAGACAAATAAAAGAGAGAAAGAGAAACACCATTCCAATAAATCCTGTACTTATTTTAAGAAACGCTGCAATAAAAATGAGTATATGCTTTAAATTGAATGATACGCCAGATTCCATGTGTGTCAACTGAGGGAGTGAATGTGTGAATCACTGAGTCATGAATATATTACATATCTAAAGAGCTTTGGAAGTGGTTTCACCACCAAACAATCCACAGCAAACCCGCGACAGCAATAAAAGACAAATGAAAAGTCTTGCGAGCGAAGATGTCTGTGAAAGAAGAGCATCAGCAGAAGTTAATTCATCCACTCGTTATTAATCAATAACACATTTTAAAAAAGGGAGGGGGACATGGACACATCTTCTTCTCTGAGATATAAGCCTGAAACAAAGAGCAACACAGGGTTTTAAAAGCTGGTTTCTCCCAAACGCGCGCACACAAATGACAAATTAGAAGTGTTTCATACTCTTTATCATCTCTCTATGAGCTCACATTAGCATTTAAGCTGCTCCCCAGGGGCGCTAAGGAGAGAATAAACACATACATATCCAGTTCCCTGTCTCAGATCAAACCCTGGGGCTCTATTTTAAAATGGCATTTTATGCGCGGAGCACATGCTCATAACATATTCATACCGACGCGATTTACAGAGCCAATAAATTACGGAAGAAAGTAACGACAGAGAATAAAAATGTCAACAAATTACACATTAAAACAGTTGCGGGGAAATAATAATGAAAAAAGACCAAATGATGGGGCTTATGTTTGTGAGTGTGAACGATAAGATATAAAAATAAATCGATAGATAAGTAAAAACACTCACCAATGAATGACAAATTAGCTTCACTAAATCTTTCTTACACCCTTTGTACAGTGTAATAATGCTGTGTTCTAATAATATGATGATTAATCACACAATAAAGACAGCCTTTCATTCTTTATCCTCATATCTTGTTTCATGCATGGCGAGGGCAGTGCATGCGATGTCAGGACCGCTGTTGTTTACCGCCACGTTCCAGTCAAACGGGGACAAATCCCGCCTCAATGTGGCTGATGTTTTTATTGAGACGCTCGTTTCAATGCATTATTTACCCGCTTGATCCCCCGGAGGGTATTAGTCTCGCCGTCGCAGGACGCCGTATGCAGCGTGCCGCATGCGGCCCGCGAGGACGCGGGTCAGAGATTACAGGTGCGTAACGGAAAACCTCGAGCAGCTTGTTTTAGCCGGATTTCATGCATTCATGTACCAGCCAGCAGGGGGTTACTTATCGTGTGTTATAGCCTTCATTCAAAGGAGAACGCTGGCTATTTTCAAGGTTTTTTTTTTCGTTGAATCCCATGAAAACCAGCAATTAATTGATAAAGAAAACCAAGGACTGTGTGCGTGTGTGTGTGTGTGTGTGTGTGTGTGTGTGTGTGTGTGTGTGTGTGTGTGTGTGTCTTAATCCGCTGTTCCATAAAGCCCTCTGTTGTCCAAAAACTATTCAATAACAATTAAGCAGTTGGCAACTTGCGGGTCTGAAAAGTTGCATTCTCTCTCCTGATCACCAGGGGGCGACTCCTCTGGTTGTATAGAAGTCTATGCTTCATGTGTTAAAGCTGCATTCTCTCTCCTGACCACCAGGGGTTGACTTCTCTGGTTGTATAGAAGTCTATATAAGTGACTCTACTTCTCTCTTGATGTATTCCCTCAGTAAACATTGTAAACATGAGTTTATGTCTCAATCTCTAGTTTCAAGTCTTCTTCTATACAGCACGATGTTCATTTAGTAAATTATGGTCATTTAGAGTCAAACAGACCATAAAGCAGAAGACAATTGTATCTGTCACTCCGCAGTCCAATTTCACTTCTTATATACATTTCATGGTTACCCTGAACACACACACACACACACACACACACACACACACACACACACACACACACACACACACACACACACACACACACACACACACACAGCAGACTTAATCCCACATACTTTGTCCTAACTTGTTCATTAAACGTGTACTTACTGGCTGCAAATGGTCTCCAACAAATTAAATTATGTAAATTGCCTTTAAAGTAAAAGCAGTGTCGCTGTATTGCATTTATGGCGTGCATCTTATTTATTTTTCATTTTTGACTGACCTCACACGGGCCGGACTGGGAGAGCCGTATGGAATATATATATATATATATATATATATATATATATATATATATATATATATATATATATATATAAGAAGTTAAGTAACATAAGATACAAGTACTGAATGTACTTCCCACCACTGCCAGAGAGTAAATTGAGGCTGCTGTTAAATTCTTCTTTGAAGTCTGATAATTAAACAAATCTTTGCCGACGGCAATCATTTTGCGTCATCTCTCTTTACCGACTCATTCAGATTCTAAATATCTGCTGGACTCCTCTTAGTAATATCATCACAAGGCCAGATGGCTTAAATGATGCATGTTCTGCGGCGGTAGCGAATGTAATCAGAGGCCAAAAGCTCCCTTTGCAAATCCAGCCAGAAGACTCATATCGAAGGTGTACTGCTGGTATTCTGATTTACAGTTGAGGCACGGACTTAAAGTAATCTACACTTCCTGCAATCTCTGTCTCCACGCTGCACCTCCTCACATCGGGGAATTCTGAGGGTATACATGGAACCGGGAAAAAATGTTTTTCATCCGGTCTTAAGGGCCTCTGTGGACTCCCGTCTCGTTATAGCTGCAGGCGCGCGGTGACCCCGGAGGTAACGAACGTGTCGTCACACACGGAATATGAGCCGGTCAAGGAAGATCATTTCTCCTCGTGAAAGGTGTCCAAACCCGCGATATCACGTCGAGAGGGATGCCGAGTGACACATGCTTACTTATTTCTTTTCCGTGTTTTCGGCACGCGGAAAATCCAGGGATTCAGGGAATGAATGGTTTCGCGATGAAATTTAGTTGTAGCCTTGATACAGAATAAATAAACATGACAACAACAACACAAAGCAGCAGTGTAGTCCTGTGCATTTTAATTATTCTAATTTAAATTACTCTGATTTCCTTATAACTTATCACTCACGTATATCTTCCGTACAGGCTCTTATTCTAACGCTCACAATTTGTGTGTAAAAAAGAAAATGTACTCAATTTCGAGGTACTTGTACTTCACTTGGGTGTTTCCAAAAACTGTTCTGCTACTTTATACTTGTACTCCACTACATCTCAGAGGCTGATGTTGTACTTTTACTCCACTACATGTATTTAATAACTCCAGTCATGAGTGAGTGACTCAACAAATAAATGGTGCTGTATTATTTAAGATTATACTTTATTAATCCCAGGGGGGGAATTCACAGCGGTATATAAAGTAGTGCTAATGAGCTGCACCTTCACCAGCTGCAGTACCACCAAAAGCTCTGACAAAACAAAAACGACCTTTAATAAGCCTATTAAAACTTCCTTTTGCTAGTTATTGCCTAATTAACCCCATGTAGAAACCCCCCTAAATGAATCGTACAAAAACTGGCTAATCTTCCTTCCAGGTGGGTGTTTCATTGCGTCAACTTGTCCCGCTGAAACACAGCTTCACTTCTTTGTGACTAATGGGACATTAATTGAGCTCCCAGTACAGAAGGTGACACAAAGAAACACACATTTCCAGTTGGTCGAGCTTCCTCCCACACACTTCATCCACACGGCTTCACAGACCTGCTATGGCTAACGTTTGACTGGATAGAGCCACAAGGCGGTACTTTGCCACGCTAACACGCTAACATACTCACCGCGGCCATGCTGTGATGCTAGCATCAAGCAGGTAACTGTTTACAATGTCCTCCATCTTGGTTCAGCGTGTCAGCATGCTAATAATTGCTAAATAGCAGTAAAAGTGTTGTTAAAAGTATATTGTCAACTATTAATACAGTATTGTAGTATCCCCGACATTGTTATACTTAATTCTGAGAGGAACACGAATGCCTGAAGCAAGTTTTATGCGAACTCAATCCAGTACTTGTTGCTAGCTTATTTAGAGTTATTTAGCTCACAACCGCACATTAACCTTATAATCTCTGGATCAAAAGTTGACTGACCCAATCTATTTATTATATTATTTCTAATGTATACCATCTTGTTGCAAAGTGTGTTTGTGAATGTACATGCCAGTACGCAATAACAATATTATTTATTATGTCATTAATATTGAGGTGAGGTGAAGGACATTGTTATTATACCAGGTTTAATGTACATTTGGGTGGAATAGAGACACTGATTGTGTGTGTGTGTTGTGTTGTCTCTCTCCAGGAGCACAGTTCTGGTGTCTTCTGGACATCGTGCCCATTAAGAATGAAAAATGTGAGGTGGTTATGTTCCTCGTGTCCCACAAAGACATCACCGACAAGAAGAAGGACCAGGATCCCGAGCATGGGCCGGACACGGGTGAGTTTTACACGAACAGCGCCGGCTTTCAGTTCCCGTAGTTCGCTTTGAGCTGCAACTCAGAGTCTCATCCCCGGTGAATCGCCGTCTTTGTCGTCACGCGGTCGGAGTTTCACTTCGGATGAGAACCGAGCCGACACAATGCGTGCAGAAGACCGTGCGATGCAGGTGAAAAGCTCGATAAAATGCTCGCCCAGTGAATAGAGCTTGAGTCAATATAATTATTATTTTGTCACGGTCTGGAGTTCGTCATATTTTTTACGCGACAAATTCAAATAATCTACAATCTGAGTGTATTTGGAGATGCTCTCTACGACCTCTATATTTTTAATTTGTCAGCATTGTTACCTTTTGGGGTTTCCAGGTCTCACAATAGCTCATGCTAATGAGAAAAAAATAACGCAGGCTTCCTCATAATCTTCAATGGCAACTCAGTGTGTAGTTTCAAGATAATTTTAATTACCTTCCCCCCCCGGAGAGGACGCGTCACGCAGAGCGTTTTGCCCTGCAGCTATGTAAGTGCCACTGCAGTTATTGTAATTTCAAGCAAACAACAATCAAGCGTCAATTAACAATTTTCATCAGTGTAAATCTCACCATGATTACAGAAGTGCGTCTGTCAATTTGAATAATCCAGGAATATTAATGACGGCCTTTAAAGAAAATACACAGTGAGCTATAAACATCCTGTCAGACGGCACACAGCCTGTGATGACGCAGATACGTGGTCACAAAGGAAATTACCAGGCGGCGTTTGTGAGGGAACTAGAGGAACATGCAAACTCCACTGACATCTGTTGTGAAGGTTTAGACTTTCAGAAATAAAAATACATGTTGCAAATGGGTTTATCTTATAGTTATAATTGATAGTTATAAACATGTCTTTATTGTTGTAGCCATGATGATGCATCCTCATACAACGGGGTGTATAGTATATCTTCGGAAAAACGTTATTCTTCATTTCATGTACGCTTTCCTCCAAAAGTCCAGCAACACGGGTCTATTTCTGCTTGTTACGTGCAGAAGATTTCTTCAAAATATACTTGGAAGGAAACATATCTGTAAGTTTAGGCAACACAACTATTTAATTGGGTTCGGGAAAAGATCGTTGTGTACTTAGTTAAGTTCAGGAAAAGATCGTCAAATACTTAGTTAAGTTTGGTAACAGGTCGTCAAATACTTAGTTAGGTTCAGGAAAAGGTCGTCAAATACTTCGTTAAGTTTGGGAAAAGATTGTCAAATATTTAGTTAGGTTCAGGAAAAGATCGTCAAATACTAAATTAGGTTCAGGAAAAGATTGTCAAATACAGGAAAAGATCGTCAAATACTTAGTTAAGTTCAGGAAAAGGTTGTCAAATATTTAGGTTCAGAAAAAGATCGTCAAATACTTAGTTACGTTCGGTAACAGATCATCAAATGCTTAGTTAGGTTTAATTTGGAGGACTTGATCTCAGTCTCTTTCATTTTTTCATTTACATCATTAAAAGTAATGTTGAACACTTCAAAAGTTCAGCTTTTATCCTGCGGGCCTGGAATATATAGTTTAATTCATGAGGATACTGCACCTGTTGGATTTATGAAGTAAGCTTCATCCAGGTCTGGCTCTCTCTGATATTACTTTCCTCCCCTCCCACATGACCTGAAAGTCGATTCACCTTGACGTAACATCTTACCAATGAAGTATAGTTACAACAGTGTCGGTCGCTCGGTTGTGTTTTTCTAGGAGCGCAAATTATTTATTGCCCCTCCATCAGTTCTCTCCCAGAGACGTTCAGACTCTTTGTTGCTTTGTATTCCTGTGAAAACAGACAGAGAAATCCCAGCATGCAAAGCTGAAGGAGCAGATTTCAGAGGTCTGGAATGGCCGTGAAAAAGTCTGCATTCAGTATTTCATAAGGCCGCAGACGTTTTTGCTGAAAACATTGAATGCACAGTTATTACAGGAATTAAACTCTTACTTTGAAACGTCCAAATCCCGTTGCCAGCTGAGTTCACGGCAGGAAGTTGAACGTCAAGAGACGGCGACAGAAGCAGAGTAATCAAAACTCTTAAGACGAAGTGGAGTGTTAAACATTTTAGTGTTTTTGATTGGCTTTCAGCGCTGCGGTCTATAGTGCTTCCTGGTGGGAAAGAGCACCTGCTTGAAATCACTTAACCAATTTTTCCCCCCGCTTGCACATGGCTCGCTCATTTGGCAGAATATCTCAATGCCGAAAAATGATTGAAGGTTGCTTTCATAGACTCTGGCTGCGTTTTAAAGACCGCATGAGTTATTACATTTTAAATTCGAACGGCCAGATTTGGAGTGCAGTGCACACCACAGGGGACAGAGAGAGAGAGAGAGAGAGAGAGAGAGAGAGAGAGAGAGAGAGAGAGGGAGGATTGAAATGGCTTCTCTTTCTGATTCACCGCTGAGACGACTATAACCATTATCATAACTTTCGTGTTTCTGCTAAATAAAGCACCTCTTCATGTGAGAACGAATTGGAGGAGGAGAGAAAAGTGACAAACAGCCACAGGACGAGGGTGAGAAAAGGCTTTGACATTTATGATGTGACACAAACAATCCCATTTACCTGCTCCGGCTCCTTGGTGGGAGTCTTCTGGCTGGATGAACGGCTCTCCGTTGGCACTTAGTGCGGCGTGGAGCGTGTTTTTCTGAAGCAGCGGATCAGCTGGTGCGATGGACAGAAAAAGACCCGGGGCACATTTACGATGAGAAACAGAGAAAGAGAGACTCACAACTACAACCTTCTGTTTCGAACAGACACACAATGATACGTGCAAAACCTCTCACTCACACACACACACACACACTGTTAATTGACCGTGTTAATAATTTAAAATGTATAGTCAGCCCATTTTGCCCTCCAGCAAAAGTATTCCCCCCCAGAGAACGTAGCGTATATTCTGGAAAGCAGCACTATCAGTAATCACTGCACCAAAATGAGAACGGACCCCGTGGCGTGTAAATACCGCCTTCTTCCATATCTTGCATTCCCTTATACGCCAGCGGCAAATGAAATGGACAATATATTCTCTATACATGGATTCAGTAGAGTAACCTGCAGGCAGAGCAGTGAGCGCTGAAGTCATCAGTGTGTTGCATTGCCTTCTTTTGTGTTGTTCTAAGAGTTTATAATCACCTAAATTTAAGAATTGATGCGAGAAAAAAAAGGAAAGAGGGGAGAAAGTGACAAACTACTAAAAAAATGAAGTCTTTGACATTTGAGACGTGACACAAACAAACCCATTTACCTGCGTCTGCTCCTTCGTGGGAGTCTTCTGGCTGCATGAACGGCTCTCTTTTGGCACTTAGTGCGGCGTGGAGTGTATCTTCTAAAGCATTAAATATTAAAAAATATGTTTTCATTAGAGTATAATCACCTAAAACTAAGAAGCAGGTCGTCTTCAGTGAGCAGAGGCGTATTCAGTTGGTTGCAATCAGCTACTTTAGTGAAGCACAAAGACTGGAAAACAAGGGGAAACACACACACATCTGCATCTGTAAAGGTCAATAATGAGGATGTTATATCTTATCCTGTATTCACAAGCCTTTTCTGACCTTAACCACGTAGTTAAGCGTTAACCACACGGCGATGAGCGTTGCTGCAGGCGAGACATGAAGCGGATGTGAAACATGTTTATGAAACGCGTTTTTGATGAAGAAACAGCGGCATATGGCGGACCCCGTGGTTTGCAGATGCGGCCAACATTTTCTCTGGAGACATGGGTTATTGATTAGATAATAAAGGCAGAAAAGCTGGATTATGGGGGATATTTCTTTTGACTTGTGCAGTTTTCCAGGAAGGACACCTTCTGGCAAATTATACATTGTTTTCTCTCCCTGTTTAACGCTTCTGCAGTGAATATCACCCTTGTTGTTCACCAGTATGCAAAACAGCTGCAGGTTCAGCCGCTGGGCGGCAAACAGGAAATACACGCCACATGTCCGATGGCGGTAAAGGTCTCGAGATTAACCGCCGCGCGTACAGAGACACAAAAGAGTCCCAGCGACGGCGGTTAGCTTCTCCGTGCGCATGCGTCGTCTTCAACTGTTTGAAATCCATCCGCGACACGACGAACAAATCAAATTTACCGGCTGAATATGAAAATGATTTGGTTACAGGGGTTGGCGAGCGTGGCGTCATATTGGAGAGGACAAGACGGAGGGAAAATCATAATCGGAAATGTAAAGTGGAAATGGAGAGCGCAGGAGAAGATGTTCCGCCGCGGCGATTGCTTAACAGAAAACAACTCCCTTAATCTACTTGCCGCACTTCCTCGTGTCCCTTCCCTTCTTTAATCACCCCCGATTGTGTCTTCTATTATTCAATAAATGACAATGAAGGATGACATCCATGAGGTGTTGGAGACAATACTCGATCCATATCTGTAAATCCAGATCTGGATCTCGGCCCCAGTGTGGAATTTGACCTCGAGAGCGCTTTGTTTCATCGATAAAGTCAGACCGCGGGGTCGATATCGCGTCAAATATTCACACAAGCACGAGAGCAGCAGCGTGTACATCAGACGGAGGAGTTGAGATCTCGTCACGCTGGGACTTCCACTCCAACGCAAGTTAACAAAGAGAGACGACTTGGCCCACGTGAGACTGTATGGTGGCACAAGCCGACTTTGCACGCGGTCAGACGGGTGCAGGTGATGTTTTATCTGACTTATAAACGAAAACCGATGAAGCGCCGTCTCGAGCGAGAGAGTTGTAGTCGATACAGAGCTCGGGCTAAATTCTGCCCCACGCCCCGGGTGTTGTGGGTTTGCATCGCGGCTCAGCGTGTTTTCTCTTCTCCTCCCGCAGACGAGGAGACGGGCCTGAAGGTGCATCAGGTAACTCGCCCGCCGGGCTTCAACACCAACCGGCGCCGCAGCAGAGCGGTCCTCTATCACCTGTCGGGACACCTGCAGAAGCAAGACAAGAGCAAGCTGAAGCTCAACAACGTAAGTGTCGTCTGCGTCGCGAAAAGATGGACGGAAACATCTCCATCGCCCCTCCCTCGCCCCCCGGTGGCTGCTTGCGGTAGAGGTCATAAACCCCGCCCCTTTGCATGGGAGCGGATGGGCGATGAGCCAAGATGAAGACAGAATGAATGCACACGTTAAATAAATTCATCCCCAAAGATGACGGGGAGCGCAGGGCTTTGAAGACAGTTTTGCATAGTGGCCAAACGGTGGAATTACAACTTCCAGATCCATTTGGGCCCAAAAATCAGAGACTAACATTTGGGAAAGTGGCGTTCAATACAAATTTATTAGGTCCTAAAAATTTGTACATAGCACCAATAGTTGATTTATTTTCATTTGTTCAATGTGCACGAGGATGGACCGAGGGCTTGGAGGCGGGGCTTAAAGGGACCAATAGCGCGCTTCATCTATTGGCTCCAAAATGCGTGAGACTGCTTGGAGATCCGAGCTCATTTCATCTGAATTCTTGACTCGGAAGTCCAACTTTTTTTTGTTGTTATTCTCGCTTTCGAGAAGCGAGCGTCTTTCGTAGGAATGAATGGGGCTTTTTCTCGTTCTCTTTGGATGTTTTTCGGCTTCGCTTCCCTCCAGCGGAAGGAAGGAACACTTGTCGTCTCCTCTGATCGATGCCAAAAAAAAAGAAAAAGTTTAATCTGCTTCCTGGACTCGGCAACAGGTTCATTACAGTCACAACATGCCTGGTTGCCCTGAGATGGATCGCATGCCAAACCAGCAGCCGGCCTCTCAGGAAACTGTTATTTATTTTACTTTTGAGACTTTTGCACTGATGATCACATTCACAGTCTCAGAGGTAAAAACAAATATAGTACGAGCCAACTATTAAAAATCCCTGCAGGTTGTTCAACAACAAAGAATTCAGATGTTTCAAAGACTCTTTTATCCGGATGGAATACAAAGTTATTTACTTTTTGTTTTTCTTTTTGCAATAAAAAGAAGTTTGTTTAATTGTTTCCCAAGATGCAACCAAACTATACGCAGTGTAGTCTGTAGCTCTGCTGCGGCTCACACACCCTGACAGATGGCGTGAAGGGCATCTGGAGCGTGCTCACTTCTCGGTGACTTTGGGGTAAAAGAGCTGCTTTTTTCGCTGAGCTCAGCGGTAAAAACCATCATGCCGACCTGTGCAGTTTCCATCCTGCAAGCTTGACGCCCACTCACTGAGGGATTAGATATCTTTAAGTAGCGTTATTTTAGTTTTTTGTACTTGCTTAAACATGGACTTTAGCTGTTTATTGAATATTAATGATACAAGTATCTAATTTAACCTTTTAAACCGTTTTAATGTGCCGCTCGGTTGTGTTTCCTCCCTATTTTGTACTTTGCTGCATTAATGTAAGCTTTGTGTGAGGTGATTGTTGCAATAAGAGCCTTAATAAGGACACAAATTCATCAGAAAATGAGGTTAAAACAATATGATCCTTTTATAAAATACAGATAGTGAAAGCACTGAGTATGTGTGAGCGTAAAACTATGTTTTCTCCTTAATGTCTCTTTAAATTATGAAAAACATTTGCCACAGTGTCTGACATCATGACAAAGAAATGCTCTGTATTTTGTAATTAACGCCTGTAAAAAAAAAAAAAAGCGTTAAATGAAAAATAATGTCTTAAAAATGTTATACAAACTGTAATCCCACCCGAGGGGGTCATAATCCCTCTGTGCACAACACGAGCTTTCAGAGGTTGAGCGAATGTTTGCATGAGAGAAACAGAGTGGTGATAACCTCTCTCTCTCTCTCTCTCTCTCTCTCTCTCTCTCTCTCTCTCTCTCTCTCTCTCTCTCTCTCCCTGTCTGCAGAACATGTTCGGGGAGAAGCCTCCGATCCCGGAGTACAAGGTGGCAGCCATCCAGAAGTCGCGCTTCATCCTGCTCCACTACGGGACCTTCAAGGCCGGCTGGGATTGGTTGATCCTGCTGGCGACCTTCTACGTGGCCGTCACCGTGCCGTACAACGTGTGCTTCACGGTGGCGGCGGGACGGGACGAGGGCAGCGGCATCGCCCCGCGGAGCAAGCCCAGCGTCAGCGACATCCTGGTGGAGATCCTGTTCATTTTGGGTGAGAGAAGGCGAGAGGGTTGGCAAAGAGGCCTTTAAAGAAAGGAGACATAGAAATGAGGATTAGCATCAGCAAGGCCGAGGTCGAGAGCATTGACTGGGAAATGTCAACCAAATGTGGTAAAACAGGTGGGACAGAGAGAAGAAAGGAAAAATGTGTATAATATTCAAATGAGCGTTAATTCTTTAATAAAATTGCATTTTATTTTATCCTATTTTATTTTATTTTATTTCATTTTATTTATTTTTTTTATTTTATCTTTTTTAATTTAATTTTTTGTAATTTTATTATATCTTATTTTATTTTATCTTATTTTATCTAATTTTATTTCATTTTATCTTATTTTATCGTATTTTATTTTATTTCATTTTATTTTATTATATTTTATTTTATGTTATTGTATCTTATTTTATTTCAATTGATTTATTAATTTATTTAAATTGAATTTTCCTTTTTTAATGTTTTTTTTTGGGGGTGGTTTGGTCTGATTCACACTCCGGAGCAGAAAGTGACGGAAATGCACCAAATGTCTGGTTGCCAACCGTTAAACTTCAAGAAGAAGAAGAAGAAGAAGAAGAAGAAGAAGAAGAAGAAGAAGAAGAAGAAGAAGAAGAAGAAGAAGAAGAAGAAGAAGAAGAAGAAGAAGAAGAAGAAGAAGAAGAAGAAGAAGAAGAAGAAGAAGAAGAAGAAGAAGAAGAAGAAGAAGAAGAAGAAGAAGAAGAAGAAGAACTTAAGAGGCGTCGGCCACATCGTGTTGAAGCCAAATGAAGTTGTTTTTCACGCAGCCGTTCTCAAACTTTCTTTTGTCGCGCCTCACTTTGGAGGAAGGAAAATGTTCATCCCCAGAAAATTATAACAAAATAGTCAATGCTGGATTTTTATTGAATTAACTTTTCGTGACTCCCACATCCGTGCTTTTTCACATAATAGAATTAAGGAAATCACTTTCAAGTAAACCAGATGGCTGCATCAGACAAAAACACATAAAAAGTTCACTCACTTTGTTAGAACAACGCACATAAAGTTTAATCTGTGCAAAAAAATAGCACACAAAATCGCTTCTTGTCGCTGCAGTCAACCTCTTTTGCGCTGAATATCTTTTTAAGATGATAACAAAAGGATTATTTATCTATTTTTCTAAAAAAAAAACAAATGTTTGAGCCATTTTAAAAGCAAAGGACGCACAGCGCTGAGCTCCGGCGCTAACGCTTGTTTCCATGTAGCGCTTCCTTTACTCACACACAGCTAACGAGACATCATAATTGAGAAGATCGTCTATTTGTTCCTCGGATTCATCAGCCGCCCCCGAAAGAGAAGCCAGCGAAACCGCCGGTCTCTCCTCGCGGCTCATCAATCACGATGAAAGTTTAGTTGCAGTTTTTAATGACGCGTACGCGGCAGTGAAAGGGATGTGAGCCATTCACAACAGACCATTAAGTCTCATTGCCGACCCCATTTCCTAGAAAACAACAGGCCTGTGTGTGCGTCCCCGCCGCTGTCCATCTAACCGTGGGGAGAGTTGTGCGAGTGCTCTTCAAAGGACAATTTGCCCTAATGGAAGAAGAGTGAACACAAGTCCCGCACCGCAGAACTTTCCACGATGAAATTACACGAGCCGCCCCGCAGTTAAGGGATATCTAATATGCCGAGGCTGGAGAGGTGACGTCGTGCGTCCGGTTGTTTCTCTTCATGTGATGCTTTTTATGAATTAACTGGACTCCTGTTGGAAGAGCAGGTCAACACGAGAGCCGTGCCGGTGGGTTTGTCGTGTTTTAGCCCTTTTTTTTTTACGACAAATTGCATTACATTTTTATTTTTTTTCAATATTTTTTTATATTTGGAAATAGCGATAGACACACAACATAGAAAACATGCATTTCAACTGACGCTTCTATTGTTTTCTATCTTTTTTCTTGACATATACAAACACACAACGTACTCACTCCTCCCACTGCTACACCCAGGAAGATAAAATACATGAAAAATAAATAAAAAGAGGTCACCTCATTTCGCCGAGCCAGACGTCTACACACACACACACACCTAAACACACATATCTTGGGTACGTCTACACGTAGACACACACACACCTGCTTCACTCGACACAGCAAACAAACATAACCACAAACTACTTGATAACAGGTTCGGGCAGAAACTAGAGCGCCCAAATTATTGCCTATCCAACAGTCAGATTAATACAAAAAAACCAAAACAGTTAAATATATATATATTATTTTTAATTGGCCAGAATTAGCATTTCATACATGGGTTTACTGACCCGCCGTGTTAGCTTGAATTCTTGGAGATAACTTTGTTTTTCTTGCACGCCGTCCCCACTGAACCGAGAGTCAGAAACACGAGTGAAGTCTCGATTAATTGAAAGCGAAACTGCTGCATATTCACCGTGGAAGGTGTGAGAGGGCTGATTTCCCCTCCACAGCCTTTTAAATGCAACTCGTTTGACAGATTAAACATAAAAAGGGAAACAAAACCACACAGAAAATGATCATTTGAACAACAATTTCCTTGAACTCTTGGTCTTCTCTCCGAGAATTCAAGGAAATTGATGTTCAGATGATCACTTTGTTGGTGAAGCGGCCTTTGAATGTTAAACACGTTGCATTTCAAATGAAAAACCAGCCCTATTGAACAATCAGTGAAGCGAGAGATTATCTTCAAAACGTTGCAGCTGACTCATAAATCAGATGCCAGTGTCTTTAAACGCACTACAATCTCTATATTTATTTTTACACCCTCCCAGCTTGTCAGTCAACATTCAAACCCCGCCAAAGTAAAAGCGACACGGTGTTTACGAATAGATCACAGGACGTCTCCAACCTCCTTCTTCTAAACATATTCTCTTTCTCCTTGACGGAAGTGCAGCTCGACACCAGAAGACGAGGTCGCGCTGAACCTCTCGTGACGATCTCTTTCAAGCACGCGTCGTAACGAGCGACGCTGATGCCGCTCGTGACTCGCCGAGTGAAACCATCTGTCCGTCCTCCGCCGTCACGCTTCAGCCTCTCTTGTCGTCCTCCGCAGACATTCTGCTGAACTTCAGAACCACTTTCGTGAGCACGTCGGGTCAGGTCGTGTACGACGCCCGCTCCATCTGCGTCCACTACGTCACCACCTGGCTGTTCGTGGACCTCATCGCCGCCCTGCCCTTCGACCTGCTGTATGCCTTCAACATCAGCGTGGTGAGTCCTTTCCCCCCCCCCAGCGGGAAATGTTTTAATGACCCATTTTAAGTCCCAGCATGCCCCATTCAGACAATCTTTTGGCTTAAAATACGCAATTTTTCCATTTTTGAACCGAACGACACAGTTTTTTTGACTGAAACTCCTTCCTAAAAGGCCAAGACTTTGTTTTATTGTGATTTTTGTTGCAGATTCTGATCCTTTAGGTCCTAATCTTTCCAAAAAGGTGTCTTATTGACCGCTCCAGGAGGCATTTTTAGGGAATCAGGCTCACATCATGCTGGGTGTTCATAGTTATGATCAAAATATGTTTTAAAAGTGATTTTTTTGCAGATATACATTTTTTTCCCAAGACTTTGCTGAACAAATACATACAATAACACAAGTATTGGAATTAATTTGGGGTTCCTACGACAACTTAAACACAGGGGAAAGGAACAAAATCGGTTCCACAGTTTTCAACGTGTTAAAACATAACTCATGGACGAGAAATGTGTTTATTCGACCCGAGTTTCATGAGTGTCATTGTCAACTTCCTAATTTCAAGGAACTATTTGTTATGAAACCAGGTGTGTTACATTATACGTAGTCCTTATGATATAACATGTAAGGTGTCCAAACTATTTCCTCCAACAGCCTTTTGTTTTCGTTATTTTTTGTTTTTTTGTTTGAGAGAAAAACACTTTAATGTGGACACACACTCTGTCTCCCGCCTTCATTATCCACGCTGACACACCCATGGCGGCGAGCCAAATGAATGCACAATGCCGTTGGCTTCCTAGTGAATTTATTAGATCAACATTTCCTCAGAAGTGATGATCATCAGACGAACAAATGGAACCGAGCCAATCTGGTGTCAGTGCACACAACAACAGCTCTCATTCGTTTCTGTTTCCACGCTCAGAATCCTAAAGAGAGAAAGAAAGATTCAAACTGTGGGCCGGGTTACTTCACACGCATGCAAACATTGGTTTAACATTTGGAGGAGGAGGAAAGTGTTAACAACACACTATGAAAGGAATGAAATGCTCAATAATTTACATCAAAATGACGGCTTTTTGCAGAACGGGGCCTTTTTATATGGATAAGAAACACTGGAGACTGTGTGTGTGTGTGTGTGTGTGTGGGTGTGATGTGGTCTCTCTCCTGCCTGCGCAGTACTTCGGGGTCCACCTGTTGAAGACGGTCCGGCTGCTGCGGCTGCTGCGGCTGCTGCAGAAGCTGGAGCGATACTCGCAGTACAGCGCCGTGGTCCTCACGCTGCTGATGTCCATGTTCGCCCTGCTGGCCCACTGGATGGCCTGCGTCTGGTACTTCATCGGCCGCAAGGAGATCGAAAGCCCCGGCTCCTGGGATATAGGTCAGTACACGCGCTCACTTTCAGCCACGCACACGAGGAAGCGCATCAAACTCAAGAGGTGTGCTTAACTGTGGCCGTGAGGTACGTTTACTCTACTGGTGGTGTTGTGTTAATTATGATGGATGCATCATAAAAACACACAGACTCGAGGCTGTCACCTCTGTGTATTGCATATTCTGTGCTGCGCTGTGATCATTTGAATATTTCTGCACAAAAAAAACTACACGTTCTATCTTTTTTAATCAGATATATTTAACGTGTTTTAACGCTTGATTAAAACTTGGGAGTCAGAGGTCAAATGTTACCTCACAAAACAAGATGTCATATTTCAATATTTCCTACAATGACTGATATTATAAAATGATCAAGTGATGCGAGGCAGTGGGCCGAGATTTATGTTTCTTGATTTTTTTCAAATGTATTTCATTTCCTTTTCTGTCTCAAGCACCAATTCACCAAACCAATATCCTGAATATGAAAACTTACACCAGCCTACTTCTAAACTAAGCGACTGTAATGTCCACTTGTTGTCGCGGCCAAATTAAAATGTTCCTACTTGGCGTTTGCAGTGAGCCGTGCACGCCGCAGCTCTATGTGTAGTGTCTGTGGGAGCATCCATTTTCCCTGGTTGGAGATCTTTTCCTGTGTTTAATTCTCACTGTGCTCGTACAGTAAATATCCTCCCGGAGCCTGGAAACCAGAATTTAATTTTGGGCAAATTGAGCAAATCTAAGATTGGATGCTCCATCACTCTCGTCAATTACACCGTGAGCTCCGTCCCCGGGAAAAAAAAAACAATTTGGAGTGTTCCCGAATGCAGATTAAATGAGATCGTATCTTATTGCAGCTCCTCGCTGCGCTTCCAGTGTGGATTCCTGCATGAGGGAAAGTCTCGCCGAGTTCAACTTAAACCGTGTTTTGCACGCTCGCCTCCCTCAAAGACAGATCGAGGACGACACTTCAAACTCCTCAGCAGAACAGAACGATGTCAGTAATTTAGCCGGCTCTCCTCCCAGCTCCCCTCGAGTGTCTGGAGTTTTCAGCACAGCCGATGCTTTCGATAAGCTTACTTGATATTCCTCCGAGCGTCTCTCGCCGGAGGATCTCTCAAATCCTTCAGGTGACGTGACGCTCTGGCTTACAATCTGATAAACCTGTGGACACAGATGGGCAGAAGGGAGGAGGAGGGGGAGAGGGGGAGGCAGAGATCAACACAAAGCATCAACATGCTGTCGAGTCAAACAGTGCGCCCAACAATGAGCATGTTTTCCAAAGCTGTGGACGCGACCCAGGAGGACGTAACGACATGTTTACTTCGCTGCCGGTTCCCGACTCGTTTTCTCTCTCTTCGTCCCAATTCTCCCTCCATCGCTCCCTCGCATTGATCCGCACCAAGCGCGACCTATCATTATCCTTTCAGCGAAACCACATAATGACAGAAGCGCAGCAGTCAATGCGTGTCAGCGTCGCCTCGATTTACTATCCGGGGGACAGCGAAGACCGGTCTGACCTTTCCGTGACACTAACTGAGATTCACAATAACCACAAAAAAAAAAGGTCCGCTATCGGCATTGGACATCGGTTTAACGGCTCAATTGGCTCGGCACTCGGTAGAGGGACAGCTTTGTCTGCAGGGCTGTTTCGGGTAATCGAGGACGGACGGCCGTCCTCACCGTCACGCTGGACGCGATCTCCTGAGCCCGACGCGGAGAGTAAAGATAAAGACATGCACGCAAAGAGGACGCGGCGCGTGTCGTCATGCACAGCGGGAGGTTTTCTGAAGAGAGCTTTGGATTTACTTTCGGTCTTGCAGGATTTTAAGAGCCAGAAAATCAAAATTTAGAAGAACTTCTTGTCGGCCTTGGAGGAGAAAGCATGGCGCAGACCAGCGCTGGCTGTCAGTCAAGGACAAACAAACCCAAATACTCAGTACTCGTCTTAAATACTTTATATCTTCATTGCAAAAAAAACACACATTCATAAAAAAAAAAGAAGAAACTACATCGAGCACCCTTTAGACTGAAACTGAATCTATCCACAAACCCCATGGTTGGGGTTTGTGGATACACAACATATACGACACAGCTTAACTGTGTTGTATATGTTGTGCTCAGGAAGTTTTACCATTAGTCTCTTTAGTTGAGCTTTTATTTTGGCGTTTGGCTTATAAATGAGAAGCTAATATGGTATAACATTAGCTTCCTCCATGCTGGAATCTCTGTTTCCTTAATGAAAGTGAAAAATGGTGTCAAAGTCCGTCAAAAGCGAAGCGTATTGGTACTTATCTTTACATGTTTGGTACCAGTGACTCACTTCCTGGATCAGGAAGAAGCTACGTCATGTCAGGCCAGTAAAATCCCGCCAGACTTCCCCGTGGCTGCAGCTCTCGTAGCTGTTATAAAACACTTTGTACCTGAGTTTTACTTTGCACAGGTGTGAGTTTTCGCTGCCACCTGCCACTTTTGAGCAGATGGAAATCCCCGCTGAACAGTTTCATGGCAGTGACTTGAGTGTGGTACAATATCGCTGCGACAGGAGCTCAGGACCACGGACAGCTCGCAGGAGGCGAGACATCAGGACCCCGGACAGAGGCAGAGAAACGCTGTCAACGGTTTCCACCAAAATATGAATAAAGAGAAAAGTTCCCAGGGAACACTTGACCATTTCAAGTGCTTGTCTCCTTGAACGGACTCCTCTCTTGAACAGTTTCTACAAATTCAGAGGGATTTAGAGGCAGAGACAGAGGACTGTTGTGTTGGACTGCGTTAGTTGTCGCTTGCTTTTATGTATTTATGTTTTGCTCTGAATCTTCTGATGGCAGAGAGAAAGTATATCTTGAGTCTTGAGCACTTTAATGAAAGAAAAAAAGGCCCATTGAGCTTTAACTAATCTGGATTTGATCATTTCTTAACGGTGAGCAGCAGGAATCTCATAAAAGTTCAGCTTGTGTTTCGTGCCCTTTTTTTATAAAGTGTTTTATTTACCTCCACATGCAATCCATCAGACGGCTTCAATAAATGTTTATGCAAAGTCAAATCTTAAAAAAAAATACCTTCAATTCCTTTCCATAACATTAATGCCCTTCACGTTCTCCGAATGCGTTGACAAGATCAAATAAACTCTTTTTTTCTTTGTTTTTGGATATGCATATATATATATATTTATATATTCTGATCTCCAGGTACGGACATGCCTGATTGCAATATATAACGGCTTAGCGGGTCCACATTTCCTCAGGAAGGTGGAGGTTAAGTTGTGTGCTAATGACAAAGTAATTAGGAAACTACTCAGGTGCTAAATCCTCTAATGTTGTTGGTTTAGCTGCTTCACCAGGACTCTGCTCGCTGCTCGATTGTCACTTCTGCTTATTTATGCTGGCAGGCTGCTCTCACTGTCTGAGAACTCTCTCTCTCACACACACACACACACACACACACACACACACACACACACACACACACACACACACACACAAGGTCAAAGCTTCCAGCCTGTAGAAGTGTGTGATGCCGGAGATCAATGAATGGATGCATCCATATTGTATTATTCATATTCCCTCACTGTCTTTCTGATTCTGCTGTCAGCGGCTCAGATGGGTTTCACACACACAAACACAACTGTTTTTCAATAATTCATCATTCCTGTGTTTACTTTCTGCCTTCGTTATTCCTGACTCGGCCGTCTTCTTTTCTTCCTCATTTCCTCTGAAGCTGAATTGTTACGTTGATATTTGTTTTAAAATATATTTTCCTTGAATCCCCTCTTGCGTTGCACACTGGGGTCAAGTGATGGGGTGCTCCTCTTGTTCACAAAAGAAACAAAAAAACGGTGTAATATTTGTACAGGATATGCTTTCAATGGCTGTACATGTTCCAGGTAACTTAATGTCCGCGTTCTTTAAATTCAATATAGAGCAGAACCAGACCCGGACCTACAGAGGTGGAACACGCTTACATCCTTTTATTAAGTAAACACAGCAATACAACAAGATAAAAAACACAGTTACGGTCGAGTAAAAGTGCATCCATTACCTGCAAAATGGATAAAAGTACTCATTATGCAGAAAAGGTCCTAATCTAACGTGCATGAGATAATATTATTCTCTTGTTTGACACATTACAGCATTATTAATTGGCACCTCATGTAAATCTTTATCTCGCTTCATCATGAGCAGCCACAAAAACGCCTTTGTGGTAATGCTGGGCCTTTAATCTCTAATTATGCGTCATATTTCACAGGTTTATTGCATGTTCTAAATGTTACATAGCTCTAGCTGTTGAATAAATTAGGTGGCGTAAAATGTACAATATTTCTCCCCTGAGATGTAATGAAGTAAGAGAATATAGTCCCAGGATTGTGAGTGCTTTAAAATGGTACTTAAGAACAGTACTTAAGTAAATTATACTCAGAGGTGGACGGTTTGGGATATAAAGGAGCTTTTAACAGGAATAGTGTGCAGTCAGAGATGAAGAAGGTCTAGTTGTGTGCTTGTCATAGTATCTAATGAGTTCCCTTTGTCACAGGTAACTGGATAAGATCCGTCAGTGCTGAATTGCTGCACCTTTTTTTGAGTAAAATAAAGTGCATTCCTTTAATTTCTCTGTCCCAGGTTGGCTCCACGAGCTGGCCAAGCGTCTGGGGACGCCTTACTTCCTGCCCGCCCTGACGGCGCCGGCGCCCGCCTCGGTCAGCAGCTTCCCGGCCAACGGCAGCCAGTGGAACGTGTCGGGGTCGGAGGTCGGAGGGCAGGGCTCCTGGAACTCCAGCCAATATTACGGGAACGCGTCCGGGGGCGAGGTGGTTGCGGTTGCGGCGGCGGCGGCGGCAGCGGGGGCGGGCGGCGGCGGCGGGGCCGGCGGTGCCGGGAGTTTCGGGGTGCTGGGCGGCGGCCCGTCGATGCGGAGCAGCTACGTGACGTCGCTCTACTTCGCCCTGAGCAGCCTCACCAGCGTGGGGTTTGGAAATGTGTCGGCCAACACGGACTCAGAGAAGATCTTCTCCATCTGCACCATGCTCATAGGAGGTGAGGAACTCGGCTGTTATGTTCGGATCATTCATTCATGTGTCAGGTTGAACCACTTAAACGTCGCTTCACTGGCATTGGGAGACAAAATGAGACAAATAGATCCATAAATATAATATAAATTTACTTATTTATGTGTTTCTTTATTTGTAAAATACAGAAACTTACACAAGCAACTTTGCAAAAGATCCTCACGCGCAAACCAGCAGCAAGAAATGGATCAAAGGTTGAACAGGAATTTAAATACCAGCGTATAACGTTCAAGGATTCAAGGCTCATTTCACGTCAACACAGGGACGCACCAGGCCGTTGTCGCTCATTTGCAACACAAGAAAAACATGACAAAACAGAAACAGTAGGAGATTCCTGTCGTGCATTTCTTATGTTGTTATTTGCATCATCGGGAAATGTAAACAGCAGCAACAAAAACGATTCTCCGGGGAGATAAGACGGCTGTCGTCTTCACATTAAACATTCAACGTACGGCAAACGTCGTCCATCAACTTTGACTAGGTTTGAGCGCCGAGCACCATCGATGTAATGCATTATATAATAAACATATTATATAATACACACACAGTTACAGGGTTATGTCTTTCCCTTCTACAACAGCAGTTATAGTCCCCCAAAAAAAATTCTGTATCTCTTTCCAGAGGTTTTTGTCTTTTAACCTTTTAACATTTGAGCGATTAATGTATAAAACTGTAAATCATAGCTTGTTTTATGAAAAAAAGGCCAAAAACTGCTGTATTTGGATGTATTGAACACCATAAGTAATGTACAGGTGAAATATGTATATATTGTTTGGTACATGAGAAAAGGTAAATGTCACAATGCAAGTGTTGAAGTCCTCTCTGTTCACATGTTGAATGTTCACATGTTGAATGTTCACATATTGAATGTTCACATATTGAATGTTCACATGTTGAATGTTCACATATTGAATGTTCACATGTTGTGTTATGGTTTGGGTTAGAGTTGGACTTTAAAGTGATTTTTTTCTAGGCGGACCTGAAACCTTTTCAATTCTTTCTCTGTGTCATTTTCATTTACTCTTAACCAGCAACATAAAGACTGATATTTACACATCTGAACACAATCTCACATACGTAGCCTTTTATTATAACACAAAAAATTATTAAAATAGCCCTAGTGGTTGCAGAGATACACCCTTTTTAGTTTTGGGTATGCCATTTTCGAAGGAAAGGGCCTAAAAATGAATATTCTTTTGGGTCTTTGAAGGCACCTCTCATCAGGAATATCCCTGATGCTCAGTAGACGTGTGCCAACGACGTCTGGGTGCTTTTCCTCAGAGCTCTCCCGTCCCGGGACGTGCACATCCCATCATCCCGCTTTGTAATGACCCCAGTGGGAATGCTCCTCTGTGAAGTTAACAAGTACACTGTCAGCGGTCCCACATCCGTCTTATTTGAGTGAGTATCGGCCCGGTGTCGGTGCATCCCCGCTCTGAGCGCGCCTCACTTCTCCTCTCAATCTTAAGTACTCACTCAGCTCATTATCCGGCACCAGCGAGACATCGACACACACTCCAGTATGCAAAAGCATCCATCCAGCGTCTCATTAGCTCCTTGTTTCTTGATTGAGGGGTTTCATTACGCGTTCGGCTGTGTGCTTGTTTGTTTGTTACCGGGATGTGTCGAAATCAATCTGACCGCACAAAGGATTGTCCATTGCTTTTACTCAACATTATATATTAATAAAACAAAGAGCATTCGGCAGCTTTGGTTTATGGAAAATGGTGCTTTTCAAAAAATATAAACGGATGATTATATTTTCTAGAATATGACGTGATACCGGCAAATATCCAGCCGGTAATATCAACACCTTCAGACACACAGACTCTAAATCTTGACATGGAATCAAATACTTTAATTTTGTCACAGAGCTTAAAGATCACAAGATTGATAAGATAAGAGATAATATAAGATAATCCTTTATTAGTCCCTCAGTGGGGAAATTACAGGATTACAGCAGCACTGCTCACAAGTAATAAGTAATAAGATAAAAGAAACAAGCGATATAAATAAACAGTAGAACGGTAATGAACAGATTAAAGATTTAAGAAAAAAATAAGCAGTAAAAAAAGAAAAAATATTAAATTTACAGATCGAACAAAATAAAATATACAGATGGAATAAAATATACAGATGGAATAAAAAATGTTACAGATGGAATAAATAATTTGTATGAAGTACTTAAATATACTTAAAGTGCATGAATTTATTGGATTGGAGGTGAAAAAGGCATTTAACATAATGCTATGTATGCTACTCAAAAAACATTGAATTATTTATTTATATTTGATGATTTAAAGAGAACTCTGGAGCTCCAATCATTGAAGATATAATAAATATATATTATAAATGCATTGTTTTCCTATCTTTAAACACTCACAGTAGCAAAACATACAACTGCAGAGAACATTAATAACTTTTAAAATGACTCAGATCTCTTTGAGGCTGCTTTGAGTTTGATCTCTGATGTGATTAACTAGACTAGATTGAACGTTCCCACAGCGATGCTGCAGCCGAATAAAGTAGATATTTTTTCGCTGAGCCATTTAAGCGACACCCTGAAATGTCTTTAAACACCGAAAAGTAGTTCCTTAAATACATCGACAGTCTATTTACTGACCTGAAGTTCAACATGTGTCTGTGGATGTTTTTAAAACTTTTGGCTTATTTTTAATAAGCTAAAATAATACGCTGCAGTACTAATGAGTCGGGTAGACACCATATCTGGTACATTATATATTCGTCGGGTTCGGCACATTCTGATGTTTTTCTTCTGCTGATCCATAATGACGAGAGCTGAATGTCCTGGAAGAAAGCTATAAAAGAAGAAATGAGAAATAAATGGAAAGGTTACTTGGTGAGAGAAATGCCAAGATTTATGGTCGGAGGACACAGTGATGTGTGAGGATGTCTCAGGCCCCGCTGCACACTGAATGGGCTGTAAACGTAAACACACACACACATACACACAAACAGCTGTGTTTTCATAACTTTTGGGACTTCTACTAACCCTTAACCTAAAGCCAAAGCTAACCTTAAACCAAGTCTTCACTCTAAAATATAAGGATTTACATGATGTGTTATTTGTCCCCACTGTGTCCCCAGAAGGAAAGTGGTCCCCACAAGGAGGGTAAAACACGCCTACACACACAGACACACACACACACACACACACACACACACACACACACACACACACACACTTTTACGATTATACTTTGAGGACATGTCGATAACTTACAGTCATTCTTTGGTGGCTTAAACTTTAATCATAACTTCCTGCATGCAGTTATTTGAACTCACTTTGACAGTGTGTGTGACATGGCACACACACACACACACACACACACACACACACAAACACACACAGCGTTTAGGTAACAAATCACCTTGATATATGTGTGTGCTCGGCATTTACTGGATGATAGAATAATAAAATCTGCTATTTCGCTATGAAATGTGCTAATTAAAATGTGTGCCGTAGCCTATTTAAATAAGTTAGTGTTGCAAAGCTAATATTAGGGGAGCAGGAATTCATAATATCTTATTAAGTTTCACATACACTGTCTTAGGAGAGCATCAGGTATGTATTAAAGCCACAGTTGCAAACAAATGTGCCATTCCCTGCTGCTAAAAGCTGCTGTTTTATTTTAAATTAAACTATATATTTTGACCAATTTCTGGAAGAGTGGAGCAGGAGGACTTTTAAAGGAAACCAAAGGTCCTAACGTGTTTTCTTAACTACTTTCCCTCCACCTCGATGGGAAACGGGAAGGATAATTCTTATTAGAAGATCACCGCTGTGCTAAATGAATCCCACTGGACTCACTCGCTGCTGTTGTTGTTGTTTTCTTCTCGCAACTGTATTCATAACACAGATAAATTGAGCACAGTTGCAAACTCAGTGCTTTAAAAATTAAAGCAAGGCTTCCAGTCCAGAACAGAAACTGCCTAAGAAGGATGTTTTCTATGTCACTGCCGGCTGAACGCGGCGTCGCTTTAAATGTCGCTGCTGCAAAGGAAGTGTCCTTTTGTTAAGGGATGGCCTGAACATCCAAGCACCTTTTCCTCGCCTTTTGTTCTTGGAAAACCCCAAAAAACAAGTCAGTGCAGTCAACAAAAAGTAAAGAAAGAACAGGAGAACTCGGTTGTTGGTTGTTGGTCTTTTTATGGGATGTGTTGACAGAAAGAAAAACATAAAGCTGTTCTTGTCCTTTAATCACATTTGTGCTTTATTTGTGTGTGTTTTTTTGTCGCATCCACAGAGATGTGAGTATGTGTCCTCTATCAAAGCAACTAAAAACAGGGTTCATACACATTTTGACCAGTGGCTTTTATATTATCACTTTACACTGCCTCATTATACAAAGAGCTGAGACCAAATTTACATGACTTTTAACCAAATTTCCATGATTTTTAACCAAATTTACATTACTTTTGATGAATTTTCCATGACTTCTAACCAAATTTACATGACTTTTAACCAAATGTACATGACTTTTGCTCAAATTTACATGACTTTTAACCAAATCTCCATGACTTTTAACCACATTTACATGACTTTAAACAAATGTCCATGACTTAAAACCAAATGTCCATGAGCAAACATTGTGTGAAATTTGTGTGTAAACAGTAAAAAGTGATAAAATGTAGGATTCAAACTCACAATGAGGATTCAAAGCATACAGTATACCACGACTCTTCCAGGTTTTCCACGACTGTAAGAACCCTGTAAACCACACAGAGAGAGAACGAGTAAAGAGAGGAGACCATGGCTTCATTGACCTCTCTGAGGGGTCTGTTCTGTGTGCCCTTAAGCTCCAACCGAAAGATATTCATATGTCTTAACTCGGCTTAATGAGAGGCGGGTCACTCCACCTGAAGGTGATGTCATTAGCCCGGGTGTCACTGGACTGTGTGAGTGTTTTTAGCATCTTTTCTACTTCTAAGAATTACATGTCAGGAGAGAAACCGCTCTGCAGTTCAGCCCCAAAGGTAAATTATCAGATACCTGCTGTGTTTATAAGAAAATACACAACAAACGTTTCTCACACTGGGTTCAGAGCTGTTTGGGGTTTTAGAACAATAATTGAGACGTTTTCATGGTGTTTTTATCAGTAGAAATAACAGATTTAACATTCAGAGGGACTCTTTTGCTTTCACTGGTGTGCTATTATAATAATCCACTTGTGGCAGTGCTGTACGGTGGTTTAAAACGGCTAAGTCCTTTAGAGCCGCGCGCTCTTTAACTTCTTCTGGGGCTTTACGAAGACGTCCGAAACAAAGCTTCCTGCCGTGCAGAAGCTTCATGGGATTTTCCCCCCTGAGCCCTCCCCCCCTCCCTCTCGAGATAACAGCCAATCAAACAAGTCTGTAATTAAATGTGTATCGCGCTCTCCTCCAGCGCTGATGCACGCGGTGGTGTTCGGTAACGTGACGGCCATCATCCAGAGGATGTACTCGCGCCGCTCGCTCTACCACACCCGCACCAAGGACCTGAAGGACTTCATCCGGGTCCACCGGCTGCCCAAGGCCTTGGAGCAGCGCATGCTGGAGTGTTTCCAGACCACCTGGTCGGTCAACAACGGCATCGACGTCAACGAGGTGAGGAGAGATGTGAGGGTGTGAATATCGTAGCTCTCACTGTTTTCAGCTGTCGGCATGTTTAACATTCAGTACTTCAAGAACATGAAGGGTTCATTGTTTATCCTGAGTAACCAGGACATTAATATCAAAAGTGGGAATGTGTCTCATTTTGAGCGAACTGGCCCTTTTTTTGATCACTTTCCGAATAAACGTGTATATGCATATAGACTGCATATGTATGAACGTTAATACATTAATATCAAAACTGGGATAATATGTAAGAAAATAATAAGTAAATGATACTTTGCACCAACCCAAAAAAAATCTGTATTTTTTTTACAGCTAAATGTATAACTTTTTCTCAAATTGCATTTTTTTAATTTGATCTAAACCTAAAATTAAATACAAAAATTATAGATATAAAATATTTAATTTATACAAAAAATATATATATATATATTTTTTTTTAAATAAGAATTATTATTATTTATAAACATTTAAAAAATAAAAATAAAAACAGAAAATTAAAAATATTTTTTATTTAAAAATGTAAAATTAAAAAAGAATTTAAATATTTTAAAAAAAAAACATTTTTACAAAAAATCTCAAAATGCTGCACATCTGTTAAAGTGACAAATCAAAGTTGACTAGATTCTGGGTCAATAAATGTGGTAAACACACATCTCTCTCTCTCTTGCTTCCTCTGCCGGTGGCTGAAGTCTCGGTCGTAACGAGGAGCATTCACGCTTTTCTTCTCTAACAGTTTCTGCGTGGACTAAATAAGTCTCACAGCCCCCGTTGTTGAGTGTGAACCTCTTGCTCTTGCAGCTGCTGAAGGACTTCCCGGACGAGCTGCGGGCCGACATCGCCATGCACCTGAACAAGGAGCTGCTGCAGCTGCCCCTGTTCGAGTCGGCCAGCCGGGGCTGCCTGCGCTCGCTCTCGCTCATCATCAAGACCTCCTTCTGCGCGCCGGGCGAGTTCCTCATCCGGCAGGGAGACGCCCTGCAGGCCATCTACTTCGTCTGCTCGGGCTCCATGGAGGTCCTGAAGGACAACACTGTGCTGGCCATACTGGGTAAGGATGAGAGAGAGAACAGCCATGCGGAGCCACAAAAGGTGGATATATAGAAGTGTTTCGTAGATGTTTTGCTTCTTTTTTCTATTTCTTTCCCTCTATGTATATCTATTTATTACATAGGGACTGGGGGAGGATCCTTCTGAAGAGAAATGTTAAATAACTCCAACAACGTCGCTTCTGTCTCGCCTTTAATGTTTGAGATATGTTCCCCATTTGTTTCCCCAATTTACCACAATCCTTTTCTACCTAGTTAATGAAGAGACCGGAACAAAAAGAAACTGATAACGACAGGACTGTGGCTGATTGACATGAGATGAATCTGTGGTGCAGAATTGGATGAAAACGACAGAGTAGCGGTCGCTTTGGTAGACAATTACCTGAGACTCAATGAGAGGACGTGAGATGGCGATAATACGTCTTTTAATATCAAATACTGTTAATGAAGTACGGACTAAGAGATCGCCTCTCAGTTCAGTGATTTAATTATTGAAATCCTTCCACAGGGATGGGTTTAGTTTCATCCAATCAGACCTGAAGAGCATCTTGATTGTGATTTTAGTGTAAATTAGGTTGATGAGGGAGACGAGGGGAAGAAGGAGGAAGGACAGATGACAGCGTACGGGCGTATATCAGATATAGGAAAAGGGAGGGCACGGCTGAGGGAGGGCTGATAAAGAGCTGTTGTTTGTGCTCCGCTGCTTTAAAGAGTTATCACCAGACTCGACACACACACACACACACACACACACACACACACACACACAAACACACACACACACAGTCAAGGCTTCCCCGCAGTGTTGAGCCTGTGAGCTATACACACACTGTAATCCTCCAATCCAGCGTAAATAGAGATGCAGGAAGCTATCAGACCTCACATATGGCAGAGTATAGATGTTGAATGAATGAATGACTGAGGCGCTGTTCTGTCTTATGATCTTATGAATGCATGAAAACCAGATGAGGCTGAAGCACATCGGATCCTCCGGCTTCATTTACATTCTGCACAACCCCAACGCTGCCATAGTTTTTATAGTTATATATGTGGCACATATACTGTATATATATATATAGAGAGAGAGATAATTACACGTTCAATAAAGGTTAGTTTTGCTCTTCAAATTCACTGCTAAACTAAAGCAGTTGAGGTGAAAAAAAACATAAAAAAGCAAACTTCAGCCGAGTAAATTTGGAGGAAAACGGATGCAGAAGGACCACTTTTTGGAAAATGTCGGATAAAACTGAGTTACAGTAAATAAACCTTGTGACTGTTAAAGTCACAGCAACACATTTAAATACTTTAAATTAATTAACTTACACGCAACCGATAAACTTCCAATCCTCGGAAGTCATAGAAACATCTTTAAAATATATATTAAAACTCCCAAAAAGCTATTTTTATCTATCTATCTATCTATCTATCTATCTATCTATCTATATATATATATATATATATATATATATATATATATATATATATATATATATATATATATATATATAATACATACACAAATATATGTATGTGGAAACACTGTATATGTATGAAAGTGGACTGACATTTTGCTTGTGATGCTCACAGCATCCATTTTTTCCCTTCATAATAACTCCACTCCAACGTCACGGGTCGGCAACCTTTTTGACATGTAAGTGCCATTAATAAATGTTCTTGTTAATCGGTGTAACAACATAAAGGTTAACATTCAATTTAATGATTGCACCATTCAAATTGAATGGTGCAATCACCGGATCTGTCATTTCATATTCCGTCCACATAGGCAGCGCATATAGCCATGTTTTTATAAAGGACATTGTAATTATACGTGGTAGCGCCATACAGGGAGGCTGCCATCCTCAGGAAAACATCCGCTCCTGAGGTGAAATCATTAACTTCGGAAATCGGAAAACAATCAGACGACTCGGATGTAACACAACTGTCAGAGGCTGTGAATGAGGTTTGTTTGTCTGCAGCTGAGCAACAACAATACAAAATATACACTCTTGAATATTTATGGCTAGTGTGCAACTGATTGCTGGTTGCAGGGAGCACGGCAGTTACTCAATTCATCGTCGGTGAACATGAATGTATACATAATGGGAATTTTGATTAAAAAATATCTTGTTTGCAGCACTGAAGAAAATGATACTTTGCACCAACTTAAAAAAAATGCTGTAATTTTTACGAGCTAAATGTATTACTTTTCCTCAAATTGAATTTTTTATTTGATGTAAACCTGAAATTAAATACACAAATTATATATATATACATATATATATAAAGAAATAATAATATATAAAAAATGGATTTTTTTTTATTTTTATTTTTATTTTTTATTATTATTTTAAAAATTAAACCATTTTTTAAAAAATGAAGATTTTCTATTTATTTAAAAAAAATATTAATTAAAAAAACCAATAAAAATGTTTAAAAGAAAGACAAATAAAAAAATGCTGAATATCTGTTAAAGGAATCTCAAGAGTCCTCCTCTCTTAGCGGCTCTGGTGACACCAGAAAAAAAGTGAATCAACAAAAACATTCATCAGTGAAAGTCAGAGACGACTGCCGCTGAAAGAAATCCCTCAAATTGAAATTTGAGACACAACGTTGTACCTGTGACAACAACTTTGAATCATTTCTGTCGTTGGCTGTTGTCTCGCAGGCTGAAATCTAATTTCCCCTGGATGTGCATCAAAGCCCTCGCAGCACTAATCCAGCTAACGGGGCGAGCCTTCCTCAGGTGTGTGCGTGTGTGTGTGTGTGTGTGTGCGTGTGCAAGTGTGTGTGTGTGTGTGCGTGTGTATGTGTGTGTGTGAATGCGTAACGGACAGACTGATAGACGGAGAGATGAGGGAGAAAAGGATGAGGGTTTTTTTGTGCGTTTTTTTGTGCGTTTCTCTGCGCAGGGACGACAGAAGCATACGTCTTAAAAGACAGTTTCTCAAAGGTCAAGATGGATTGAATTAATGGTCCGTACCTGTGCGTCCGCGTGTGTGAGATGAAGTGGATTTATCTTCAAAAGCCAAGCCCACGGCCCATATTTGATCTTGATCATGACACACACACACACACACACACACACACATCAATAGCCGAATGCGGTGCTGTGCCGGTATTAATAATGAATAGATCATTACATTATTAAAGCACCTTGATTATTAATGACAATGTGTGGATCGAGCAGAGCTCAACACCGCCTCCACCAAGAACCTGCGTCAAATTGTTCTGCACTCGTGTTAAAAAAAAACTCTCATTCCCAACTATCGGTGCATCTCACGCATCATGCAATGTTACATGAACACACACTCAATCAGCCACACACACACATAAGCCACCAGCAATATCCTTTGGAGCTCGCGCGTTGCAGACTGCAGCTGGTTATCGCTCGAGCGCTGCTCTTTCTCTTCTACAACAGAAAATTGAAATGTCATGTGTCACGGCTATGTAACACATTTAGCTTCCACACGTGCAACGTGCTGCCATGCCGGCACTCGTTGGGGGTCTAATTTTTTTTTTCCGCCTGTACATGTGGATCTTAAATTGCCCTTCACTTTGGCCATCACAGTAAATCAGTGTAACGTATGGAGGGATGTCTTACGTGGCGTTAAGTTAATGGCGTGTGACAGTGGCTTCAGGTATTCACGGCCATGACGGCCCCTAACGCACGCTAGTTATAATTACGAAGCGTGCTTCTTTTTTCTTTTTTTCTCCCCTGCTGCCGCGTTCAGGTTTGAAAGGCAGCTTGTCAGACTTGATTATTCATTTATTTGAATAGCTTTATAATTCATGAAAGTGTGCGATGATCGGTGGTCCGCGTCGGGCCACGCGGCAGTGGCGAGTGGCACACAAAAAACCCAAACAACAGCTTGTAGACAACAAAAAAAATGGTGGAAAGCACAGAGCAAATGGACCAAGAGTGAGTCCAGAAGTTAAGTCATTGATCACATTGAGCCAAAGAGCACATGGGAGCTAGCAAGCTAAGCTAACCCAGTAGCATAAAGACTACTGAGCCACAAAAAAGCTGTTTCAAACTAAAATCGCAACACGTATTTTAATGGAGGCTTCTTGGCTTGTGTTCATGTGATTGTGGTGTGTAACAAAGTAGATTACACATGGGAGCTAGCGAGCTAAGCTAACCCACTAGCACAAAGACTACTCGGCCCAAAAAAAGCCGTTTCAAACTAAAATCTCAACACGTATTTTAATGGAGGCTTCTTGGCTTGTGTTCATGTGATTTTAGTGTGTAACAAAGTAATTATTTATTATTATAACACACAAGAAAAAGCCCTTAAAAGCTACGTAGCTCTCGAGGAGCTCCACAGTGAGCAGCTCCTCTCGGGGGCTCGCCAGAACTGACCATAAACTTATGTGATGGCGTCTCTTCCACATATACACACACACACACACACACACACAAACACACTGAAGAAGACCAGACAAACACGCACTCTTAAATGCCACTTTTCCAGCACTCACTCAGCATTCGGCTGTGATTATCTCGCCGAGCGGCTGCAGCCTGCGGTGTGGGAAGAGGAAATGAGTGTATGTGTGTGGAGGGCGGGGGGAGGAGAGGGGCTGGGTGAGGAGCAGATGTGTGAGTGACGTGAAAAAGGACAGAGAGACAAGCGAAGCATGTAAAGAGCTCATCGTGCCCACGTGAAGTGCAGTGGCGGGTGAGCAATGAGGGTGCAGACGGCCGCTGGATGTGGAGGCGGTCGCAGCTTCCTGCCGCTGGAGGGCCACGTCCAGGTAGCGGCCGCCGCCTCGCTCCTCTGCCTCACCTGTCGGTCCCTTGCCGGCCTCCTCTACACCCCATCGTCCATTTTTTTGGTCCTCCGCTCCCTTGTTCCTGCTTTTCCCTGCGCTCCTCTGTTCTCTCAGCCGCCTCAGCCCACGACAGTTTGACTGTTTCCTTTCTCTTTGTCCGTCAAAAAGCCTCACAAAAGAAAGCCGGCCTCCATCTTTATTATGTTTCATTCTTCTTGACACCATGCCGTGGGCTCAGTTAATAATCTCAATGCATACGTATACAGCGCAGTTACATACCGTGCACTGTTTGGGGGCTTCGATAGCACCCTGGCTTTGTTTCTGAGAGGGCGACGGCGTCTCTGCATCGCATTTCCTGACAAAACACTCCTCCTCATCGGGGTTTCAGACAAAGGATCGGCTAAAAAAAGAAAGAAATGCTGGATTGCGCCCATACATCGGCCGTCATACACTGTCAACACCCCTCTGACACTAACATGTTTACTGCTGCCGCTATGATCTATGATTTTATATATATATATATATATATATATATATATATATATATATATATATATATATATATATATATATATATATATATGGTCAATGCAAATCCATGCTTTGTATACAGTGTGCATCTATCTGTACATGTACATACATAACCATTCAGGACATGTACATCCATTCAGTATTTATTACTTTCCATATGTATTATTTACAACATATAGAGCATGTTTTTATGTCTTGTGCTATTGGTCTTTGGTACTTTTTGTTTATATTTATACAATATTTATGACACAGTCCGTTCCATTCATGACCTTTATTCGTCCAGACTTTTTTCAAAATTCAATTAATAACACTTCTCTCACTTTAATAATGCATTAATAAAAAAATAAAATCTGATCTTTAATATACAGTATAAGTGTAAATCACAACGAGCATTCAAACAATCGCCCCTCTAGAGGGTAAGAGGACTCACGTGAGACCAATTAAGAGAAGAGGAGCATCCAAGCAGAGGCCGAGGTATCCTGACCTCTCAGTCAACTAATGGGATGAAAAAGAAAAGGAAGTGGATATACATTTACAAAAAAAGCAACTCGGCAGTGTGCCTTTGTTCTCCTCGCCCGGTAATGGGATTGCAGTAACGAAGCCGAAACACAGATAACCCCGGTGACATCATCAGGGTTCATTTCATCAGAGCCACGGAAGACCTCTTCAGACCGAACCGCCTTCATATTTTCACTCCATTTATTCCCTTTTAGTTCATTTTTCAGTCATTGTAAAAAAGGAGCAGTTCACTTGTATCGTGTCAACCAGCTTAAGGCCTTTCTCTACACAAAAAGACTAAAAGGTGAAATGCTCTGCGAGGTAAATTGCTAATTGCATAAGTCATAAGCTTTTTTTTTATAATTAAACCTTATAACTGTTAAACTGATCGAGAGGAACTGAAGGTGCAGGTAGAAAATCCACAGCCCAACTTTGACATTCAGCAATACTAACTTGTGGTGTTGTGGTGTTAGTACATTTTTTTAAAAGAAAGTAACGAGCATTTACCATTCAGTGCAACACCTTCTCCCTCCCACCTCTGTTGAAATGGCTTTGCAGGTCCATCGCTTTGATCTTTGTCCGTCTTTGATGATCCGCGGCTCAGACCGTCGGTGTGTTTAATTTACTTCTCGGCGAGTGAAAACACTCTCTCTCTCTCTCTCTCTCTGATTCACCGCTTCAAAGACGTAAAATGTTGTCCGCGTGTCCTTCCCTCGCTTGCAGGTAAAGGTGATCTGATCGGCTCGGACTCCCTGACGAAGGAGCAGGTGATCAAGACCAACGCCAACGTCAAGGCCCTGACCTACTGCGACCTGCAGTACATCAGCCTCAAGGGCCTCCGCGAGGTCCTCCGCCTCTACCCCGAGTACGCCCAGAAGTTCATCAGCGAGATCCAGCACGACCTCACGTACAACCTGCGAGAGGGCCACGGGGCCGATGTGAGTCTACGCACCGCGATACCGACGATTCGATGGTTTTTAACGTTCACAAAACCCTGGCGTCTCAAATTGCTCCTGAACGACAAATAAAAGTTATGTTTTGTATTAAATGGATCAGATCAGACTGCCCCCTTGTGGCCATGGGTGGGCCAGTAGAGTCGGAGAGTGGGAAGACGAATGCGGAGGCAAACTTTAAAGAATAATATCTTTTATTCAACAAATGATATACATGTAGGGCCATGTACATATCAAGCTATTGAGAACTGGGGAAGGAAAATGAGAAGTCTTGTCACTATTAGAACCTGAGTTTGGGTCAAAGAAAGGTCTGCAGGTGGCATAGTCTGGTGCATATATGTGTGTAGATATCTTCAGAGATACCCATGTATGTTCATAAATGCAATGTGTACAATTACAGCAGGGTAACACTTTGTCTCACTACATACGTTGTTTTTCTGAAATGACAAAAAAAACGTGTCTGATGTCGTGTTCACACCAAAAGAGTTGCGAAATATTCACGCGAGTAGATTACATGTAAAGTCAATGCACAGACGCGAATGATGCAAAAAAGCGTTGCGAATATACACTTTTTCGCCAGAGTTGAAATATTTTGCCCAAAGTTGTGAAAGCTAATCAGCGTTGAGAAGCTCCGGCGTCCTGCCGTAGCTGAATTCAAAATGGCTGCCGGTCCGCCTGAAGGGGCGTTTGATGTTTCGACATTTGTGGTATTTCCACAACAAGCATAACGCAGAAATATTTCTTAATTTTCCACGATCGATAGCGGAAATTTAAACTGTTTTACAAGAACGTGACCGGGTAAGTTTACGTTAGCTAGTGAGGCTATGCGCGGGTAACTTGGGGTAACGTAGCCGCGCCGCCTTTTCCGCTGCGAATGGTTGCGAAAAAGCGACTCAACCACATAAAGTCTAGCGAGTAAAATCAGGCGGAAAAGCGTTGCGGATGTTCGCGAGTGTTTTGAGTGTGAACGCACCATGAGAGCGGAATAACTTGGTCTCTATTAAGAGGAAATGATAACATATCTGGTTTATGAAGTGAAAGTCGTGGCTGCGGCGCACCTGATCAGGTGAGCCGGCCTCCGAAGTGCAAATTGACAACAACAACAAAAATGCAGGATTGCAACGGGCAGCTCGAGAGGGGCCTCGCGGGTGGAAGATGTGCAAATGTGCTTTTCTTCATAACCACTGCCATCACACACACACACACACACACACACACACACACACACACACACGCAGCCCGTGCCTCTGGCTGGTGCAGCAGCAGAGGGAGCAAAACATGGGGACGAGAATAGCTCAGTGCTGCTGTTTGAAGTTGTCCTGTTTCTAAAAATAGCGTGTGGGGGGGGGGGGGGGGGGGCACGGGCCGTCCCCGAAATAGCCGCGTCCCCCCGCAGCTGCAGCTAAGTTTAGATCCCGCTCGGTATAAATAGAGCAGCCAGCCGAGGAGAAGAGAAAAGGTGGAGGAGGAGAGACACGAAGGGGAGGAGGAGGGAGGAAGGGGAGACTTTCTGTTCTACTTTTTCCTCAGTTTCTTTTATTCACTGCAGGCTCGTGCGACGCTGTGGTTGTGGTGCAGAGTGTGTGTGCACATGTATCAGCGTGTGTGTGCGTGTGTGTGTGTCCGCACAGCGGCGTCGACAGGATGCACCACGGCTCTCATGCGGGGCTGCAGATGTCCAGACTGGTCATGTATGCAGAAGCCGTCTGGCACCAGCAGCCCAGGAGAGTGCGTTCTGCATATATATATTTGTGTATTTGCATGTGTGTGTGTGTGTGTGTGTGTGTGTGTGTGTGTGTGTGTGTGTGTGTGTGTGTGTGTGAGAAAAGACTACAGATGTACAGCACCTCCTTTGCGGGTAAACAGAGACTTAAAGAGGCAATCCCAAAGGATTAAACTGTTTTTTGGCACAGCAACAAAGAAGAGATACGCTTTGGCCGGCGAAGACGTGATGAAAAAAAGAAAGAATAAAAGAAAGAATAAAAGAAAGGAGGATGAACAGGAAGTCAGAATTGAGTTACCGAATGTGGGAAAGGGTTGATGAGCAAGAACGAAGGCTCCATCCTCAAAGTTATCGTGGGTGCGTGTGTGTGTGTGTGTGTGTGTGTGTGTGTGTGTGTGTGTGTGTGTGTGTGTGTCCTGCTGATTCACTGCTGCAGATGGAAGGTCGTGACCCCGGAGCCCCCGAGGGGGAAACAACCAGTCGACTGGGTGCACTGATCTGTGCTACAGGAAGAAAGAATAGGGGGATGTTACAGCGTGGTTTTGGCCACATACTGTGTACACAAACACACACATACACACACACACACATACACGCATACACGTTGCACCAAAAACAGAAGAAACGATTAAAAAAAAGCACATTCTCGTCACACACAGTTTACATACATCCTCTGTCACTTGCTGGGCTCTCAGGCGGCGGCATGACTCGATCACACATCCACGATGCGAAATGCAAACTTCAGCACACCCACACACCCACACACTCACACACACACACACACACACACGCTGACAGGCACACGCGCCACCGGCACGCGGCAAGAGCACACTTATCACGCCCCCGCATCGCAGAGCGCTCCTTTGGTTTTCCTCCAGAGCTAAGATTAGAAACGAGAGAGCTAAAAATACATTACGGCGGCACAGAGGGGAGGTGGGGGGGAGGGGGGAGGAGGAGGAGGAGGAGGAGGAGGAGGAGGAGGAGGAGGGAGTATGCTGAGCAGGCAGGGACCGAGGAAGAGGATAAACTTAATTAAAGGGAGGGAGGGGTGGAGGGCGTTGGCTTGTCTGCATGATGAGATGTGAAATACATTCATTACTCACCGCTGCAGTCACGAGTGATGTTTTTATTTTGTAGCCGGTGGAGAAGAACGGCAAGATATTACAGTATATATATATATATATATATATATATATATATATATATATATATATATATATATATATATATACCGTAATCCCGAAAGCTGTTGTTTTGTTTAGCATGCAATGAAATTGTCTTGAGCGTGTAGATAAAGACAGACCTCGTGTTTTCAGACATAATGCATGCGCAGAAAGACTCTGTTATTGTATTATGTATTGAGGATTTTGGCAATGTGGAGGATTAAATGACTCCTATAAACTTTACGCTATAATCCTCACTGTGTAATACACACTGCAGCCTGAAAGAGCTTTAAAGAGACAATGGTGCACAACATTATACGACAACACACCTTAACAGTTACATTTAGTCATTCATTCAAAAAGAAAATCACAAGATTAAATAGCCAGAAAGTAATTATTTTTCTTTTCTTTTCTTCGGGGCTTGTCGAAAATATATTTGTGGAAGTGTTTTTAAGACTTCTCCCTTCAGTATAAAACGTTATTAACCTTCAACTCACTCCAGCATCCAGCCGCGAAAAAGAGAAGTTACATTTCCCTGCTCTTGTTTTGTGCTTTTTGTGCTTTTTTCAGGGCTAAACTTTTAACTTCTCCTTCTGCCACAGACAGAAAGTCCTGTTTTGTTTAGCTCGTCATTTCTGGAAGTTTCCGCGACCCAGCATCAACACTGAAGACCGCCTAAATTATTCAAATCATAAGCAGGGACATCGCTGATGGGGAGCAGGGACGAGTGTAACTGCCAGGGGAGTGTGTGTGTGTGTGTGTGTGTGTGTGTGTGTGTGTGTGTGTGTGTGTGTGTGTGTGTGCATGCTCGGAGCAAAGTGATGAGGAAAAAGTCAGAAGCAGCAGTCTGTATTAAATGTAGCATGACAGGCTTCTTTTTTTTTTGCAGTCTGGCAAAGACGGAGGCAAAACAATATTCGCTGGAAACCAGATGAGAAATAATTGGAATTTAACTCGTTACTGTTCGCTCCTCCGTTCGTCTCTCGCTCTGATTTCCCTCTGACGTCTCACATCATCGCTCTGGGGGGAAAAGTTGTGAACTCGGGTCAAAGTCCTTCAAGTAGTTGCTTCTAATCAGTCGCCACTTTTATCTCATTTATCTCACTCACTCTCTGATTGCAGCAGAAAGTAATAATCATGAAATGATAATGAGGATAAATATTATTAATAGATGATAAAGCAAAGAGACATGAGATGCAATGAGGTGAATTAAAACTAATAAAACAAACTAATTTAAAGTACATTGGCTCTTTGATCTTTCCATATTTAAAAAAGGGAAAAAGACCATTTTAATTATTTAATTTTTTTAATTGTTTTTTGAGGCTTTAGAAATGATTTGAAACCACGAAAACAAACATCCAAAAAATTAAAAAAAAACATGTCCGCTATAACGCATGCTTAAAGTCTATTATAGGTTTTATAGTTTGCTAATTTATGTTGATTATATGTTATTCTATTCTATCTTTTAGCTGTTTTTGCACTTTATTACATTCACTTGAAGAGAAACACACTTAAAAATCTTCTGTATGTTTGCACAAATGGAAGAATTGACAAATAAAACTGACCTAACATGTTAAATCTCCACTAAATCAACTCCTCACCAGAAAAAAAAAGGTCCAACTTTGAAAGAAAAGAGGCTCAGGAATGTAAACAAAAAGTGATAATTGATCGTGTGTGTTTGTTGTTGAAGTGTGTGTGTCCCATAGAAGTGTGTGTTGTGAGTGCAGCGCCTCCAAACCTTCACTGTCAGAACCCCTTGTGTTTGCTCGCCCCCTGCTGGCGCGGCCGCGTCACTGCGCCCTCCAGTAAACTCGTCTGTAACTCTGGCCTTTGCCCCCGCAGGTGGACTGGGAGAGCAACGGCGGGCTGGTGAAGAAGCTGCCGTCGATCCGCGAGGACGAGGAGGGAGGAGACGAGGAGGCGAACTCGGTGCCGCGCGCCGCGCGCTCCCCGCTGCGCCTGGGGCGGGGCCTCAGCTCCCCGCTGCGCTCCCCGCTGCTCACGCCGAGGCCCTTCAGGGCGCCGTCGGAGCACTCGCGCCCGGCCACCCTGCAGATACCGGTGGTCAGCTTCTGCAGCGCGCCGTCTGAGCTCAGCCCCAGGTAACACACACACACACACACACACACACACACACACACACACACGAGGAAAGTGTCCATGTGTGCTCAGAGATTAATGACACACTGTCTGCTGTGTGCAGTGATTTGTGAGCAAAATCTGCTGATGGAGGAGTTCATTTTAGTGTGAAAACACACACACACACACACTCTCTCACACATACACATACACACACGCACTCTCTCAAACTCACACACATACACACACACTGTAATTAGTGCTTTTAAAAAAACTTTTAATCCCTTTTCTTCTGCATAGATTCGTGGACGGCGTTGAAACGGAGAACAACTCCGGCTCCACCCAGAAGTTTGAGTTCAGTCCCAGCATGTCACCCATGGGTCCGCCCTCTCCATACCTAGGTAACACACACACACACACACGCACACACACACACACACACACACAAAAACTAGCCTCGCTCGGAGAAGAAGTGTATTTTTTCTGGAAGATTAATGTTCTCGCCTGTTTGTTTCCTTCGTGTGTGTGCATGTGTGTGTATGTGTGTGTGTGTGTGTGTGTGTGTGTGTGTGTTTATATGTGTGTGTGTGTGTGTGTGTGTGTGTGTGTGTGTGTTTAGGGATCCGGGAGCACTCAGAGATCAAGCAGAGTGTGTCCAAACTGACTGAGGAGGTAAGTGCTACATGATGATGATGATGATGATGATGATGATGATGATGATGATGATACTTGTTGCTTTTCCTACTATAGAAAGTCAAAATATCTGCTATTTCTTAGTTAGCACTTAGACAATAAGTAGAGAAGCACCACCATGTGGTCATTTTTCATTCTGCAGAATAAGAACTTTTACTTTTGATACTTTAAAGTATATTTTCTGATTATGCATGTGTAGAAAATTTGCAAAACGTGATGATTTCTGACCTGTAGACGGCAACATGAGCCATTAAAATGTCAATAACTTGGTGCGGATGAGTCGCACGAGTGTTTGCATCCTTTCCTGCGGAGCTCCAATCCTCCATCACAGTATTTGTGTGAAGCACCAGCGTGTCATCACTTTGCATGTTGTGTGACAAATGTCATGAAAATACGTTATCACAATAACAGATTTGGAGGGATTACGCTGCTTCAGCAGATCTCTGTGAGGGATTGCCCGGTAATATCTAATCTGAGCGCGCAGCTTGTCCTCTTTAGTCCCAGCACACGTTGTGTGTCTGTGAACATCATGCATGCAGAGTGTGTGTCACAGTGTTTTACACAAATAAGGATTAACTTTGTCAGATATTGTTGTAAGCGCGACGCCTAATATTCATTATCCTCCTGAACAACAAGGCACTCGAAAAAGGACTGACCTTCCTGTGTGTGTGTGTGTGTGTGTGTGTGTGTGTGTGTGTGTGTGTCTCCAACAGATGAACAGTCTCTCTAAACAAGTCTCCACGCTCAGCCAGGAGCTGCAGGAAATGACGCGCCTGCTCAAGCCCCTCCTCCAAATCGCCCCGCCGTCGCAGCCCGTCCTCGTGACCATGATGCCAAATTTAACCCCGCCCCCCAGCAGCGCCAGCCGGCAGTCCACGAGCGCCGCTCTGGCGTTGCCGCCCGCCGCCGCCGCCGCCGCCACGCCCTGTTCCCTCCGCGGCGGAGCCGACACCCACTCCCTGTTGGACCGCGGGGACACGTACGGCGTGGATTTGCCAGGATGCCTTCTCCCGACCCCTCATTCACCGAAAAGGCCTGATTCGCCGTCCTCGGCGGCGTCGCCTCCGCCGCTCCCGTCCAAGCCGCGGCTTCCCTCCCCCTCCTCCAGCAACGGGATGTACCTGCAGGACCAGCGTCCCCCGCCGGCCTCCCCCACCCTCTCGCCCTCCCTCTCCTTCTCCATGTCCCTCTGCTCCTCCTCGCCGTCCCTCTCCCCCTGCCGGGGCCCTCGCTCGCCGCCCCGCCCCGGCGGCCACGCCGGCGGAGGCCTGCTCCCTCCGCCTCCCTCCCAGGACACCCCTCCTCCTCCTCACCCTCCTCCTCCTCCTCTTTCTCCGTCCTCCCACTGCTCGGCTCCTCCGTCGCTCGCGTCCTCCCCTGGGGGCCGCCGGCCGAGGCCGTCCCCCTCCGCCCCGCCTCCGGCGTTCCCCCTCCATCCCTCCGCCGTCTCCCTGCCCCTGTCTCTGGACCTTGTCAGCGCGAGGAGAAGGCAGAGGGACGCCACCCAGAATGCACCGTGGTGTCACTCGGACCGCCCCGCCGCTCGTCCCCAGGAGCTGGAGATGCACGAGTGGGGGCGGCGGCGGGCGGAGGAGGAGGAGGAGGAGGAGGAGGTGGGGAGGGCGTCCGCGGAGCACATCAGCTTCATCGACGAAGAGGAGCCGGCGTTGTGAACGAGGGCGCGGTGGAGGTTTTGAATAAACTGTGAGACGGCAGAAACGAGTAGCAGAGAAAAAAATGAAAGCGACGGGAACAACGGAGATCAGCGCGGGGGAGGAGGGGGAGGAGAGGGGGGGGGCAGGAAGTGCCGACGGGAACAGGAAGCTGGGAGGCCGTGACGCGACGCCAGCTGTCGGGCCAATCGGTGCGAAGGAGGAGTACCTTTTTTTTTAAAACTATAACAGCACAAATTGTCTTACAGTATCAACACTTCAGTAGCGTCGGTCGACCCCCTGCAGCTGCTGCTGGGACCAGTTTGTATCCGTTGATCTCTGGAGCCTCATTTAACCTGTTACGTTGCTTCATTTTTTATTCTTTTTTTACCCCAAAAAGTATGGATTTCCCCTCTTCAAAGGACCGGTACACACATATCTCAGCAGGGGGGGGGGACACGTCTTCAGATGGTCGGAGCCGTCGCACCGGGACTGGGAATGTAAAAACTCTCCGTTCAGTCCCAGTTACCTCACCTGGAGGACCAGTAAGCGTTGGGATTATTTTTTTCTTTTTCGGTATTTCAAATCGTCCCCTGGAGGAAAACTCTCTTTGTCAGAGTCCAACACTCGCGTGACGCGCTCATCCATCATCCATCATGTCCCCGCCCAGGTTTTGGGTTCGTTTTCTCTTTTTTTCTGTAAAAAAAATAAAATAAGTTTGGAGATCCGAGAGGAGCCGATGCACGAGGAGCATGAACTGTTTGAGAGAGCTGAAGCGCCCGAGCTCGCTGTTGTGTGCCAAAGACATAGAAGCAAGATTTATTGAGAAAAGCGTAAGGTGTGTGTGTGTGGGAGGGGGAGGGAGGGGGACACAAATATCATAAACAGCACCCGAATATAACTGTTTCTCACCATGGTGACTGTTTCTGAGCAGATTGTTCATCATCCCGCATCACTCCTGAGCTTTAGCCATCCAGCCATTCGTGCCTTCTCCACACAGAGTTCCTCCTTCACCTGCTGCCCACAGGCAGCGTGTGGGATCAAAATTGACATGGAAAGCCATCGGCGTCACCCACAGAGAACACGTGCAGCTTTTACACCGGAAAAAATGTAATTTATTTATTTATTAAGGCTGTGAATTATTTTTTTTTTCTCCCTTCCGTTCGTCGACGATATAGCGATGATGAGTGGTGTTGTGCGTCTGCGAGGCGTGAACGGAAACAGTCTTCACCGGATACACTCGGGTGTCACCTTACCTATTGTTATGTAGCACACACACACACACACAGGGACAGACACACACACACAGGGACAGACACAGAGCATATCTCGAACACGCACACATTTTGCATCATCTCCAACCCCTTTGATACGTCACAACAGCCTGAAACTACAATACCCAGGATGCATTGCTACAGAGGTCCCGGGACTTTTCTCCATGTTTTTTTTTTTCTTTTGCGTTCATACCTGTAATATAAAAAAGTCAGATTTCTGGTTTCTATTTTCTGTAACTGGACTCTTCACACAGAGAACTCCCATCGATGTCTGGAGTTCTTTATCCTGCGTGTGTGCGTGTGTGTGTGTGTGTGTGTGTGTGTGTGAGGGGGGGTCTTGGTTACACAAAAGGGTTTTAAATGCATGTCGCAGCTTTTTTTTTGCATGAGGAATGTGCCTGCTTTGAGCTGCGCGGGGCGGATGGGAGCGGACCCGCCGCCCTGCAGGAGGCTGCTGGGGTTCAGATGTTTTATTAAAGACTGCTGTTACATTATTAAAAAAAAAACTCTTACCAGGATTACATACTGTACACAACAATAAAGAAGTGTTGTTTTGTAAGAGTCCTGCGTTGCTCTCTGGAAACACACACACACACACACACACACACACACACACACACACGCGCCTCAGTTTGAGCTTCATGAATCACACCGGAGAGAAGCAACGCTCTTAAAACTAAATACCAGGATGAATTAAAACCCATAAAAGGGTTTTAAAAGTGCTGATATTTATAGAGCGGATAGTCTAACAATGTTAATGCAGCAAGAAAAAGCTGAAAATGATATTTTTTTTTGTAAAGGGCAAGGAAAATATGAATGCATTCATCATTATAAAATATTTAATATAATGTATAATACAATTAAATGGTAGTTGGCATTGATTAAATGAAATAGAGCCATTGTTTGAGTTAAGGAAACAGGTTGAAAATCTGTTTTTGTCCTTCAGCAAACTCCAAATATTTGTCTCCAGATTGTTAGAACAAACATTAGAAATGCTGCACAGAGGTTAGATCTCTTTTTAAAGCCTCTGGGTTCGTCCAACGTCGCTGGGCTTTTATTTGATTTATTTTCAGATAGACTGATTATTTCCTCAGAGACGAGACCGGTGGCTCGATAACTACGAGCTGCTGCACAAACAATGTGTGTGTGATGAGACCAGGGGGTTCAAAAAGGTGTGAAACCGGTTAAACACCGGGACGACGCGTGGAACAAGGCTCTTTGCCTCCGTTTAGCTCTGCTCCTGAATGTCTATTAGATCCTAATCGTGTTGTTTGATCTCATAGACGCTCAACCATTGAGCTAAGCTAGCTAAATATTGCTGTTTGAAATAACTTCACACACCGAATACATACAAAAATGTGGGTTTTTTTATGTTTCTGACTCTGGAAAGTAGGAAAAAAAACATAAAACACCCAAAAAGTACTGGATCTCTTTAAATAATGTGGAGGAGAGAAAACTAATTGTTGTTGCTGGTCTCACACTCTCTCACACACACACACACACACACACACACGCCTTCTGAGGGAGAAATAAGACGCAACACAGACGAAATCCTTCTTCAGGTCTGCATATATTTTCATGGGAACATTCGTTCTATCAGAGTCAGCAGGGTTTGAAATGTCAGCGGACAAGACGACGAGAAGCATCCGGATGGGAGAGGAAAGTATACGATAGAGGGGGGGAGTCAGGGAGGGAGGGAAGGAGGGAGGGAAGGAGGGAGGGAGGGAGGAGCGTAGCGCTGGATTCTGCTGCTGTGGACGAACTCTGTGTCTCTCGCCCTCCAGGGGCCGGCCTGCAGAGAGAGAGAGAGAGAGTCCTTCCTTTACTCCTCACGTCCACTCTGTCCTCGCTGCTGGAGACACGCTGGAGGATAGAAAACCCAGGAGCTTTTAACACACACACACACACACACACACACACACACACGCAGACACACAAATAAAATAAAAAGGATCTCTCGCTCTAACGTCATTTAAGGCTACACTCACACTGAGATTCACACACACACACTCATGCCGACACACGCAAACAGACACACACACACACTGCAGAAGAGACAGGACAGGCTTTAGTAAAATAAATTGAAGGCTACACTCACACCGAGATATACACACACACACACACACACACACACACACACACACACACACACTTCAGTAAAATAAAAAGGATCTCTCACTAACATCATTTAAGGCTTCACACTCTCTCACACACACACACGCGCACACACACACACACACACACGTCAGAGTTAGCACTCTGGAACTACATGTCCCATTGGGATTATAAGGATGTCGGACAGAAGTGAGAGGAGGAGGAAAGAATAAAATCAATAGATCAATAGTAAATTAATTTCTTCTCCGTATTCACCTGCAGAGACCATGTGACCTCCTGGAGTCACACAGCAGCGACTCTACTGGACTCTACTGGACTCTACTGTGCCGAGCATCGCGGTTCAGAGAGAATGAATGCAAACCAACAGAGGGTCAGGGGAAAATGAAAATCCAAAAATATATATTTTATGTTTATATTTATATATATTTATATATTTACGAGGTATGTATCCACAAAAAAAGAGGAAAAAAAACACCCAAAATTTCAAAATAGGCAGTCAGTGTTTTTTTTTCTTCCAAATGTGTCCTTGCTTGCGACGCCTTTCCAAAAAAAAAAAAAAAAGGAAAACATGAGTAGTAATATTAATTAAAAATAAAATAGGAAACCGGCACCGCCCGGCTCGAGAGTCAAACCTCGCGGTCGCGTCTCAGAGCAGAAGCTCCGCGAGGTCGGGAGTCCGGGCGCTGCGAGGCGCCGCTGCTCTCAGGCTGCACGCACTCCAACAACGAGAAAAAAAGGAAAAATAACATCACAAAGTCCCAAAAAAGGAGAAAAAAAAAGATTTGAAAACCACTTCATTGATGGAGAATGAAAAAAAAACAACAACCTCCTAAACCGTTGATTTCCCAACAACCACAAAGTCTCCATGATGAGGGTCTGAGCTCAAGTGTTGAGGTGGTGTTAGGAGGCGGGTGGGGGCGGGTGGGGGTGACAGGAGGCCAGCCACAGGTCCAGGTGGGTGTCTTTGTGCAACAACACCGGCCTCGAAGGTTCAAACCAAACGAGAAAACAAAAGCGCCGACGGCAGGCGTCCTCCCGGGAGATTGTTAGTCAGGTTGGAATCCCTCCACCCGGTGGTCACGCGAGGTACTGCTGCATCGCCGTCTTCGCCCTGAGAGAGAGAGAAAGAAAGAGTGAGTGAGTGAGTGAGTGAGTGAGTGAGTGAGTGAGTGAGTGAGTGAGTGAGTGAGTGAGTGAGTGAGTGAGTGAGTGAGTGAGTGAGTGAGTGAGAGAGAATCAGTCCAACCAGCTGTTCGTTGAGACATTGTGGGTTTTATGGTTCTCTCTCCTGGCCTAACCCTCTAACCTTTTAACCCTCTAACCTTTTAACCCTCTAACCTTTTAACCCTCTAACCTTTTAACCCTAACCCCTCCTACCCTCACCCTCTAACCCCCTAACCCTCACTCCCTAACCCTCAAGCTCCAAATCTCACCCTCTAACCCTCACCCTCTCACCCTAACCCTCACACTCTCTCAAGCTCTCACCCTAATCCTAACCCTCTAACCTGCTAACCCTAATCCTAACCCTCTAACCCTCACCCTAATCCTCACCCTCTCACCTGTCACAGAGGTTGGGGTCAGAGGCCTGGGTGAGTTTGTGCAGGATGTCCACAAAGCCCATCTCCCTCAGCTTGTCCTGACGTTCCTGAGAACCTGAGAGCACACGACGAGGAGAGAGAGGAATCATTCATGCGGATCAACGGAAGAGACTAAAACTAAAACTCCTTTTCCAAAAAAAATAAAAAAAGGAATTAATGGCTTTTGTTATTTTGTTTAAGCAATTCAGAGCACCATCATCTGAGTGTTTTGTAGAAGAAAAAAAAAACAGACTTCACTTTGTCGAAAAAAGAAAGTTGAAATTTGTGTGACTTTGACCTGAGCTGTGCTGACCTTTGTGGGCACAGTCGCTGTTGACCACTGCTTGAACTGAAAGATGGGACGAAAAACCAATTACTTGTGTTTCTGAAAGCACCAGAAACTGTACAATATAAAAAAAACACATTGAGCCTCGTAAACCGAGACCAAGACAGGTGAAACATATCAGCATGCGGCAACCGGGTTAGTTTTTTATGAATCTCTGAAACATAGCGAGCAAAACGTTAGCATCGCGGCTAAGGAGGAGTTAGCGCTTAAAAAGCAACACAAAAACAGCATTTTCACCAGAAAAAGACACAACAAAACGTCAGCTTTTCCTCACATCCCTCTGAACCCGCCCCCCCCTGTGTTTACGGCCTCTTACCGTCCTCCTCGTTCCAGATCAGATTTGAGATGCAGAAGGTGGCAGCGAGCTGCAGTTTCACATTCGAGTGGCCCTGCAGGGAACAGCAGACGTCAGAACGATTGGACAGAAACGAAAGGATTCAAAGCACAAGTCACAAGCGCTCGACAGGAAGTCGAGAGTTCATAATCGAGCTTCCACATATATACAGAGCCGTTTATACGCTGTTACACTCTATTACAGTCCGAAGCGCCAGAGGGCGCATGAATCTAGATGAACTGTGAAGAACCAGTGTGAGCCACGTTCTCTACATCAGTGTCTTGCAACCTTTTTTGGGCACTAAAAAAACTACCAAAAAAAAAGGTACTAACTGTCCGACTGTAGCATAATGCAGCATATATATTGTAGATCATTACTGCGCCACCTACTGGCATGGAGGAGTATTTCATTACTGGGCCAGCCGCTGTATTGCAGGCTCAGACGCCTTTGCGGTAACTAAATTATATTTTTTGGGACCATTTCAGTAAAATTGGACATTTTTTCAAAAGTCACTGCTCTACATCGATGATAAGTTAAGCTCCGTGACACAATCTGCTCTCCATGAGAACGCACAATGTGCCGAGAGTGAAGGGAAACACAACATACAACAACACACACACTTGATCCGATGACGAGGCTGCGCTACAGTGGAGGGCTTGTCGTACCATGTAGTACTTGATTTTCTGGAGCATGTCATCATTGGTCATGATGAGTTCCTTGGCTGTGTTGCCGTCAGCGATGTTGGCGAGGATGCACAGCGTCTGACGGATGAAGAATAAATAAATAAGAAAAAGAAAGAGCATTACATCAGCGCTGTTACGTGAACATTTACTTTCAGAAACTGAACTTCTAAAGTGCTTCCGGGTCCTCGGACGCCACTCGACAGGCCCAAACCGGGGGAAAAAGGAGACTCTCACTCGCGTAATGTTAAAGCTGCTCCGCAATGCGATTCCCCCCCCCCCCCCGTTCCTGTGAATTCTGGGGAGGGCGCCTCACCTGCTCCTTCACCTCTACGCTGTGCTCCGCCTCCAGGATGAGCGTCACCGCCTGCATGATCTGCTTCCCGTGAGAACTCATGATCTGGTCGATGTGCTGCCGGTCGAAAGGGTGCAAAGAAAGAAAAAAGAAAAAAAAAATCAGTATGCACGCTGTATTTAACATATCTGAAGAGTCTATGCAAATTCAGAACATGCATGCAATGTGCATTAATATTTATAGAGTGGGTAATAAAGTATGGAGCATACGAGGCTGCACCAGGGGAGTGGAAACCCTTTTGAAATGAAAAGTTTTTAAAAAAAACACTGTAAAACTACAGCATAACAGTGCACCTTGACCTTTGACCCTCTTGCTCTCATATCTGGCGTGCAGAGGATTTGGGGGCAGAATCGCAAAGTAAGCGTACGCAGGCTCGCGTGCGTCCAAATGTGACGGGATGCAGTTTGACATCCTGGTATTTTGGGCATACTGCAGTAGACGTAGTGTGTATGGAGATCTAGTGAATCTGGTTCTGGGAGAATAAATGTTATGTGGAGTTCTTGAATGTTGGGAACGCAGCAACATTCCTGAAATACAACTCTGCTAAATGTCCAAACTGTATCGACACAAGGAATTTAAGGAATGCTTGTTATCCCGTGTGTGTGCGTGTGTGTGTGTGTGTGTGTGTGTCTCTCACTGGGCGTGTGGACAGCAGATTGCGCAGCAAACCGAGGGTCTTCATCAGCACGTTGGTGTCGGGGTCCGATAGCAGGCGGAACAACTGTTCTGTCCCCAAACCCCGAACGATCTCCACCTTCACCTTCTGATCCGCCTGGAACGCCATGTTCTACACACACACATGCACACACGTAAAAAGTGGGTTTGTGGGTGGTTTTGATTCAATATTTTTTATATATATTTATATTTTTAAACTTTTATTTAATTTGTTTGCTTCAATTTCCTGTTATTTGTTTCCTTACTAGTGTAAACTGATGAACACACACAAAACAATGTCAATGCTTGTTCTCTGATCCTTGTATGTCATATTCAAGTACATACAAAACATTTATATGTATATATATTTTTAGGGGATTTTCCAATTATTTATTTTTTAAATATATATTTTAATATATATATGTTTAATATACTTTAACACATAATATATATATATATATATATATATATATATATATATATATATATATATATATATATATATATATATATATATATATATATATATTTATCTAACTTTAAACACAACACAGAGAGAAAATTAAGAAAAAATTGTTTTCTTTACATGCAGTCCTAAAAAGCACAGATTTAATCTGTAAGAAGCTAAGAAGTGTAAAAACAGAAACCCCTCTTCTCACCATCAGAGCCCAGATCCCATTGACCCTCAGTGCAGGACTGTCACTCTGGGTCAGACTGCATAGTAACTCGATCACCCCCGACTCCAGGATGGGCTGCAGAGCCACACACACAGACACACACACACACACACACACACACACACACACACACACACACACACACACACACACACACACAAGTGGACTCAGCAATAAAGTAACAGCCTGCTCTCTTGACATGTGCGCGAGTGCGAGTGCGCGTACCTCTTTGCTGGGGGAGAACTCCAGTAGTAGATTGCATAGTGTGGAGGAAGCCATGACCAGGACCTCATCCGGAGCGTTCTGCAACAGCTGCGTACAACGACGACACCACATCTGTCAGCATGCGTTTATAAAAGCACACACATAAAGTTTATTTAGCTGCACGGCGCTCCGCTGACCTTCATGAGGGGCTTCCACACGGCGTGGTCGTGGAAGCTCGTCCTCAGCTGCTGCACCGACCGCGAGAGACTGTGAAGACACCTGAGAGACACAAACATGAACCACCGCAGAGGGGAGGTCAGGCACAGCCGAGCGGCAATTTGCACAAGTTGAAAATGTGAAAAAAATGATGGATTAATACATCATCCACTTCCAATGTCTGCGTAGAATTCTGCAAAAACCTGAATTAGAAACTTCAATATCCCTCCCACTAGCATGTTAAAAAGACACGTGCATGCTAACGGGGTTGTGTACATTATTTAGACAGCTCACAGAGGATATACACACATTAAAAAGTAATACTCTCCGTTATGAAATCACATTAGAGGGATGTTGGTACAGGCAGATCGTACCTGACGGCGGCTAAGCGGACTTTAATGCTGGATTCTGATAGGCCGCTGACTATCCGATCCATCATGTTCTCCGTCTCTGTGATCTGAAGACGGGACAAAGGAGAGGATAGATTACAATATAATTTTTTTTTTTTTTTTTTTAAAAACACACCCGAGGCAAAAGGTCACCTTTTTGCGAATGTCCTCGTCGTTGGAGCCCAGCGAGGCGTAGAGTTTGAAAGCAGCTTGCCTCAGCTCGTGTGCGTGCTTCAGGTCGTGATCCAGCTGCAGACGACAGAGCAGAACGTAAACTGGTGCTTAACGTCAACAAGTCGCACAGCTTTTTCATAAGGGGGAGAAAAAAAAGGATCATATCTTTCCAGTTGGTAAATGTCAAACTATTTAGATTTTTTTTTTTTTTTAAAAGCACGCATTCATAATTAGAATCACTTTTTAGTTTCTGGGAAACAAAAAACCACAAACGACTACATTCAGACACACTCAGGATTACTGGGGTCGTAGATCATTAGCATAACTAAACTGGCCGAAGTCTGAGCAAAAATAATTTACTCAGTTTATATCTTTCACTTCATTATTTGAAGATCAACTAATGCAAATATTTTTTTGATATTATGTCCGCCACTTCAATGTATTCGAATGTACCTAAAGGTATAAAGTCCATAACCTGTAACTCTACATTGGGTCGGTTTGGAAATGAGGTTTCAAATTTCAATCTGTAATTCTCCGCAGACATGTGTGATCCTCTTCCCTGGTGGGATAAAAACTGTAGAAAATCAAGAAAACAAATTTACAAACTAAAAAAAAAAAAAGGTTTGTCACAACACTTTGGTCCGGACTGAAAAACCTGCGACACGGATGACTTTCCCACCGACCTTAGCAGAGTATAAACTTTATACCCAAGCATGTTAGCATGCTGACATTAGCATTGAGCTCAACGTAGCCTACTAGTCTTGTTAGCCCGAGCACAAGCGCACACACACACACACTTTAAAACGCTCTCCACTTGGCTCGTCACATGACCGGCTCCGGGCCCCCTGACCCACCCTCTTGATGTCCGTGATGGCGGACACGGAGCTGGGGTATTTGAAGTAGTCGGCCAGCATGGCCACCAGGTGGTCGGTGGTGCTCGCGATCCTCTGCAGCTCCACGTCGGGCTCCATCAGGTAGGCCAGCGTCTCCGCCCCCTCCACCCTCTCCTCCAGCAAATGCTCTTTACTGCACATCCGCACGAGGCACGGCAACGTCTGGGTGGAAAGCAGGAAGTTAAATAAAGTGCCAAAGGTTTATTAGAATAAATAGCAGAGGCCTCTATTAAAAAAATAAAAAAAGCCTGACCTTTAGGACTATGCAGCTGTCGTCTGTCTTGATGGCACCCGCTCGACACATGTACGTTAGGCTGGGACAGAAGGGGCAGGACGTCACGCTCCATGAAGAAGTACAGGGGGGGAAATGTAGTTCTTATCGATGGAATCAGTTCCATCTCACTCACCATTTGGCTGCGGTTAGTTGCATTTCAATGGGTCGATCCCTTTGCATCATTCGGACAAATACCTGAGAGAGCAGCTCGCCTTCCACCAGCACTGTGGCAACACAAACGTGGATAAACGGGGGATTGAAAAGTGAAGCTAGTAGAGGAAAGAGAAGAGGAAAAGAGAGAGAAAAAGGAACAGAAAGATAGAGGAAGGACTCACCATTCACCAGCGTCATGGAGACCTGAGTGTTCTCGTAGGCGAGGACTGAGAAACACTTTAACGCCTGCATCCGGACCTGGAGAGGCACGAGGTTGGAGGGAGACAATGATGGACACAGTTTAATGCAATCATGTAAATACTGTGCTAATACACACACTCAGTGAGCGACAGCCGCATACCTTATAAGAGGGTGAGATAAGTAGAGGGGCAATGTTCTGGATGGCGCCGTGGTTGAAAAGAACCGTCTGGTGCTCCGGGGTCTGCAGACAACAAACAGCCAATCAACAGGGAATCCTGGTCTGGCTACAAGCGCGATGGACTCCGTTGTGTTTCGTGTGTATGTGTGTGAACAAATACCAACAAATACCTTACAACAGTGGGAGAAGATCTGTGTGATGTACTCCTGGGTTCTCTGTGAGCGGCTCAGTAGAGACATTAAATGGGGAATCACAGTGGGGTCCTAAAAAACACGTCGCCAAACAGGATGGGAAGTAGTTAGAACTAGCCTTGTTCAATTACAGAAAACTGTGCTGATCATATCTGTGTTTGCAGAGACAGAACGTGTACGTGTAAAGTGTGTGTGTGTGTGTATATATAGCAGGCAGGACATGGACAAGACAACCTACAGTATAGAGTAGCTGCACAGGAGTGACCGGACTGATGAAGACCGTTCTGAGACATCGGAGACAAGCTTCGATGAAGATCAGGTCCGGACACAGAAGACCTGCGAGCGCAAAACACAAGACGTTGTGTCCGTGTGGGGTCCCCGTCTTACCCAAGACATTGTCCTCTGCAGGAAGGATTAGCACGCACGAGTATGCGTGTGTGTACCAACCTTGGAGAAGGGCAGGGATGATGTGGCAGTCCACCAGGGACTTGATGTTGTTCTCGGTGCCCATGGCCAGGCTGCCCAGCACCACGGCACACTCGGTCCGGAGCTCCGCGCTGGACGAGCTCTGCTGGAGCAGGTAAAGTAACCTGCAACCAAGCGGACGGACGCCAGTTCACCATGGAGGCGATGCTATAATAGTTCATCTCTTGCACTCTGCAGCGTTCAGTTCCGATGCATTTTTACGATTTTGGGACATCATTCAGTCTGTATTTTCGAACGTAGGAAGGAGCGGAAGTGGCAAGGTGAGCAGAGACGTACCTCGGCACAGCTCCGAGGACAATCAGATTGGCCTTCTGCTTGTTGTTTCCTATGACGGCATTCTTCATGTCGCTGTGAAGTCGGACATGAAACACACAGATGAGGATCATTCTAGGTGATCCACTTGAGGCAACCGAGACATAATTGCTCTCAATCGCGAAAGTTTTTAAACATACAGCATATTTCATCCCCAATGTACAGATTAATTTTGTTGTACATGTATTGTGTTCATGTGTACAATATGTGTAGTTAGGGAATAAAAGAGGTTACAATCTGGGAACCGAAAAATGTGTTATACTATTCTGATATTACAGGTTACAGTGGGACCCTCTGAGCAACAATCTGGCGATTATTTTTCATAACTTTACACCTCGGATCCGTCGGTGCGACTTTACAAAAAATGACACTACAAATTTGGAATAAAAACGCTATTATTCTAAAAGTAACAAACATGCTTTGATTACGGCACATTACGTTCCATTAAATGAGTATTTAAACAGTTGTGTCTTTCAATAATAGAAGTTCAGCGAACGGTCATCAGCTTGTTGAGGGATTGTCAGCAGAGGTCATATAAGAGGTCATGAAAGAGATCATAAAAGACGGCAGGCAGACGTTTCCAAACAGTGAAGGTTTCAAGCAGATGTTGTTACAACATATTGTTGTAGGACAAAACATTGAGCCAGTTCATTTGGATGCACTTGCACATGTGTTTCTATGCAGTGTTTCTTCTGCTCTGCAAGCAGCCCCGGGGTGATATCATATAGCAGGTGAGCAAGGCTAATGGAAAAGTACAGCTGGAGCAGGCAGTCAAGTCGGTCAGGTGCTCGGCTAGTGGAGCGCTACGAGCCGTAACCAGAGCTAGTCTCTTCAGAAGTTAAAAATAGCGATTGAGACAGAGACAGAGAAAGAGAAAGAGAAAGAGCGAGAGAGAGAGATGATGTCACACTGATGAGTGAAATGCATTTTGAAATACACTGTCACATGAAAGCCTGATCATGTAAACATAGAGGTCATGCTCACTCAAACAATGCCTTTCAGCACAGGAACTCAATTTAAAAAAAAAGAAAAAAAAAGCCTAAAGCCAAAGGCTGTGGTGCAATACACTGGCCTAATAACAACATTAGAATGATATCAGTAGAATAAAAAGCACTCACACACACTGCACGCACACACACACACACGCTGCTGGACTTACATGACTCCCTGTAGCACTTTCTGTGGGTCGGGGTCAAACAGTCGGTCAACATAATGGCGACTAGTGGCAGTGACTTCCTGCATGAGCACAAATAGAAACAGAAACATTAGTGCCAAAATGTAAAAACACATTTTCAAGCTAGGGCTGTCTTGTAAGAAAGTTAATCCGATTTAATTTTGCTCTCTCTCTCACACAGAAACACACAGACAGACACACCCACTTTTTTTTTTTTTTTACATACTTAATGGCCTTTCATACATTTTAAGGTCAATTGAACGACACATTGAAGTTGAACCACTGAGAGAGAGTCTGTGGCAATATATGGCAACATAATCTGGAAGAATAGCAAGCATTAAAAGAACTAAAAAGAGTTTTTTATAAACCAAAAACAATAAACCTAGCCTTGATAAACCCACAGTCATACACACTGGTGACACATACAGCAGCATGTGTCACCCTTAAAGGTTATTCAATAGGGCACCCAGTGGCTACATGTGACACCAGAAAACTGAGTTTATATCATTGACAGCTTTAACCAGAACTTTCCACATGAAACCAGAGGAGCAAACCTCATCCAGCCAACAACACAGCTGCTGCTGTATTATCCTTTTGGTGACTGCACGCTGCTGACACAGTGTTCAGCACAATATATACCGACATAAAACTGTCTTTGATTTACTGACTATTCTCTAATTCACAAAGTATTTAGACTCACAATGGGATTTGTGTTGTTTCCTTTTACTTTTCATGGAAATAACTGCAATCCTGCATAAATCCAGCTATGTTTAATGTGGTATAATAATATACTATTCAAAATGGAAATATTAAATGCAGTTTTTAAATGCAGTAAAATATATTATTTAGGCCCAATGTCAATCCAATTTAATTAATTTAATAACTGAGTAAACAATTGCAAAAGAGTCATAGGCGTTCCAATGCGTATGCATTATATCTAATCAATATAATGATATAAAACATAATATTATTAAGCAAGTGTAGTGCCCCTATAGTCTCTTTGCTGGATGGGGGCGTTTCACTGTCATAGCATGCTCGTTTTAGCTACTTATTTTACGTTAACTTCACTAAAATTACACCCGACAGTCATTGTCACCTGCAAGAATAATATGCAATGCCATAATAAAATGAATTGCAAGAATTCGGCTGCTGGCAGAGCTCATTTTACCCAGCAGAAAACTCCTCAAGAAGTAGACAATCAGTGAGTTTCGTTAGCTTTACTAGCTTAACCGTGTGCTAGTGATTAGCCACGTTACTTGGTGCACATAACGACAGTTGGCTTAACGATGTTACGTTTGCTGTTGTAATCAGCGAGCTGCGGTTAAATAACACGTTTGGTTGGGAAAAAACAAGCCAAGTCCCCCAACGAACGTATTTTGGGAGTGACAGCACTCTCACTTTTAGCTAAGCTAGCTAACCAGCTAACTCTGAGCAAGCTAACTTCGAGGGACACTGACAGGTAGCTTCATTCGTTCGATTTGGTTCCCGTCACACGCCGACGGGGACGACAGGCCACGTCGGTTGTGTGTTCAGACCGTCCCCGCCCTGCGCGGGGAGGTCAGGGTGACAAAAACTCACGTTCCCACCAATGGCTACGTAAAGCGGACCGCTGCGTGTTGCAAAGCCCTGAATTTAGCTTGCAGGCTAACAGAAGACATAACCCCCTTTATAGTTTGACAGCTCAGAGCTTCTTCGTAAAAAAAAACGATCGAATGAATCGAGCCTCGCACTTTTGGAGTTCGCATCATTGTGGGTTAAATCAACACTATTTGAAAGTAGGAGAGTGACACTCACAGACAGCACACTGATGCGGAGAGGGGCCTCCAACAAGCACGCCATCTCTCTTCCCCCCCTGATCGAGCGCCCCAATCGGCGCAGCACTTTGCAGACACTCCGCCCCCCCCCCCCCCTCAGAGCAGCTGCAAGCGGCTTAAAAAAAAACTACAATCAGAATTACACCCGCTCCTCACTGGAGTTTAAATAAATTAAACAACAGATAACCGTATATTCCTCTTGTGAGGCTCAGTTGCAAACACTCGCAGCCGATGTGCAACAAAAAACAACAACAACGCCGCTAACTTGGCGAGCTATCTGTCAGACACTGGATTTGTCAATGAGGTAAATTGTGTTTATAAATGTGACGTAGGTGATGTCTCATTGAGTTAGATTCAATAAAAAAAAACTTCACCCATTAGAAACATGTAATATTTATATATATACATGAACAAAACACACAGACTGTTTAGCATATATACATTATCCCATATACATACTTAACATTAAGTGTCTAACGAAAAAGGTGTTCCACTTTTTTTGTGTGGAATCTGCGGCTGAATATAGAAAGTAGTTTTTCCTCAAGTCGGTGACGTCTTGCGCATGCGCGTAATCGGTTACCGGAAGGTGGGAAAATTCATTCTGTAGCGTCTCCTGTTTACCCGTGACATAAACATGGTGTTCAGTACACGTTTGTAACTTTACGGCGTATAAAACGCGACGAGAATACTCTTCAGTTATTCACCCGTCGCCGTAAGTACTCTGTTTGATTTCTGGTGTCTTGGTTTTGTTTGTATACTTGTGAGAAACACGGGTCACTGCTGGTCTAACGCTAAGTGCGGAGCCTTCGCGAGCATGTTATGGACACGCATGTTGGGCCAAATAAAAGTAGCAGCATTTCCTTTTGAAATCACATATATAAAATAATTACAATGTGCACGTTTAGTAAGTTTGCCCTAATGTCAGGTGCATCGCTGAAAATAAAATTTGTATAAAAGTGGTCACGTGCAGTTTTGCCCCCCTCCCACAAAGATGAAACACAACACTGTCTGCTTTTATGCTCACTCTTATTAAAAAGGGGCGTCTTCCAATTTTAACAACTGATCGTTAGTATTCATAGCAATAAAAACTATGTCAACACATTGACAAAACTGTTGTTAAGCAATTCAAGTTCTTTGACTCCCATAAAATCCTTATGATCGCTGTCTTATCAAACCTTTAAATAAAAGAAGTAGCATCAATGTTTTTAACTTCTTTTTTTGTGTTCCCGCAGATCCCAGAACGATTGTTTTAAAAAGCCGGCCTTCCAAATCCCTGTGTGAAGGCTGACGGCCTCACTCTCATTGTTTTGTTTTTTTAATCTGGAAATTAGCGGATAAGCTGTCTGTGCAGCATGAAGATCGCAGTAGAGGGCTGCTGCCACGGAGAGCTGGACAAGATCTACGAGACGATCGGCTTCCTGGAGAAGAAGGAAGCGATAAAGGTGGACCTGCTGCTTTGCTGTGGAGACTTCCAAGCGGCTCGAAATGAAGGAGACATGAACTGTATGGCTATACCGCTCAAGTACAGATCGATGCAGACCTTCTACAAGTCAGTTCTCTGTGGTTGTTTTGTCTTTTAAAAAAACAAAGTGCAAGATATGGGTGAGAGCATTTCATACTTTAATATTGCTCTCTCTTTGACGCAGATACTATTCTGGTGAGAAGAAGGCTCCCGTCCTGACCATCTTCATCGGAGGGAACCATGAGGCTTCCAACCACATGCAGGAGCTGCCGTATGGCGGCTGGGTAGCACCCAACATTTATTATCTGGGTAGGGACCAGCAGATGGTACATTGTTATTATTCTGCCCACCTGTCTTCTGTGTTAATCCCCAGACATGACTGGCCTCTGTTTCCTCAGGTTATGCTGGTGTTGTTCGCTACAAAGGGATTAGAATCGGTGGCGCATCTGGGATCTTTAAATCACATGACTACAGAAGGGGTGTGTTTAAAAAAACATTTTTTTTACTGTCTTAAGATGTACACACTCTGCAGTATGTTTCATAACAAATGTGTGTTCTCGAAGGTCACCATGAATTCCCTCCATACAATCCCAGTACACTTCGAAGTGTCTACCACATCAGAAATATCGAGGTATTCAAACTGAAACAGGTAAATGTAGATTCAACTTGTTCTCTTGCATATATAACCCAAAAGATTCTAGCTTTTTTATTTATCTAAACGATATATATATATTCATATATCTTTATATCCACAAAGATCCAGATGCCCATAGACATTTTCATGAGCCACGACTGGCCTCGTGGGATCTACCACCACGGATGTACAGCGGACCTGTTGAGGAAGAAGAAGTTTTTGCGTCAGGAAGTGGAGTCCAACTCTCTGGGAAGTCCTGCAGCCGAGGAGCTCCTCGCTCACCTGCAGCCCAGCTACTGGTTCTCTGCACATCTTCATGTGAAATTTGCTGCTGTCAAGCAGCATCCGGTGAGTGCGACGGCCTTTTGCAACTGGCTGCATTGCTGCTATTGTCAGTATTAGCCGCTGATACAATTTAGACAGTGACTTTAATAATTCTAGGTACGTCCTGTATTACGCAAACTCAGTGAATACTTTTGTTTTTAGCCGAAAGCTAATGCTGCCCCACGTGTGACCAAGTTCCTCTCCCTGGATAAATGTCTGCCCTACAGGGAATTCTTACAGGTGAGAGAGTTGCGTCGTTAAATATACAAAGGTCAGCGTCTAGATGAAGGTGTAGAGGCGATGGTTTTTAAATGAAGATGTGTACGCTTTGTGTTGCAGATTGTGGATGTTCCAGAGAGACCGGGTTCATCCGAGGGTCTTGAGTATGATCCAGAGTGGCTCGCTATTCTGAAGACCACCAACAATCTACAAAGCACCGACCAGCACCCCTGGAACCCTCCTGAGAACAACGGCCTGCACGAACGGTACACAGACATTTAGGCATACATCTACAATCTGAGCAAATGCAAGACGGTCATCCAAGTAAAAAAAGACACAAAAGTGCTTCATGCATCACTATTTTGTCATTTTCAAGCAGCAACATAGCTGTGACAAAAGCATTCATAGATGACCATTTGTTATATATAAACTAAAATACAAAGAAAATGTTTTTAGTGTTTTTTTTCTAATTTCATGTTCGTCTTACAGGGTCAGCTCTCACGTAAAATATATATTTTTTAGCGTGTGTGTGTGTACATAGTCGCAGCTATTGAGAATTTGTCGCTCGTCTCTTTTTCATATTCAGTTGAATATCTTGTAAGACGAGCTCGATACAGATAGTGTTCTGGATTGCTGCTAAAAAAAACGTTAAATCAATTTGCATCGTCAATAAATTGACGGTTCTCTCGAACACTCTTGCAGTTCACGTAAACACTCTGTCACATGCCGTCGTCTTTCACCGTCAGGTGGGACTTCAGACCTTCAGAGGCGGCGATGATGCAGGTGGTGGAGGATTTCAGCGGCGACCTCGCCATCCCAGACAACTTCAGCCAGACCGTGCAACCCTACGACCCCAAGAGGCCGAAGCCGCACGCCTCCCCCAGCTGCACCACCAACCCCCAGACAACCGAGCTCTGCGCCACGCTGGGGCTCACCGACCTCTACGCCCACGCGTTGCAGGGAGGCGGCAGCATGAGCAGAATTCAGGTCGGCACGAGAGGGGACGAGGACGACGGCGACAGCGCGGACGAACCCAGCGAGTACCCAACCGACACCTCGGGGTTGTCGAGTTCGTATAATCCCGATGAGATCACCATAGAGGACGAGTGGGAGGAAGAGGAAGAAGGAAAGGACGAGGAGGAGGGCAGCTGTAACCCAAAATCAGCCGCAAGTGGAGAGAATCTCTCTGTCGGACCTGTCGGTGAAGTCCACACCCCCGGCCGAATGGTTCTGCCCGCGCCAAAATCGGATGCCTCGCCCGGTGATCTGTCCCTCCTGATGAACCTGCCGCCGCCCTCCCACTCGACCCCGGCGGTAGCAGCTCGCTCTCGCGTCGGAGCAGACGAAGATGATGATGATGACGCCGCCGCCTCAGCATTAGCTACCCTGAAACGTAGCAGCGACGAATCCGAGGCGCCTGGAAGCAAAGATACAACTCCCAGAATCAAACGCAGAAACCAGGTCATCTATACAACAGTGGAGGACGACGAGGACGAGTGAGGGTTAGAGGTCAGGGGGGGCGTCAGGCCAAAAAGTGAGGACTCATTTCATACCATTTGTAACGAGGGTGTACAACACTTGGGTTTTATTGATTTGTAAAACTTCGTATGACGTTTTGTATCTACTTTCTGCCTTTTTATTATACAGAGAAAACAGACGTGTGGCTTCAAGAAAACGCCCTAAAAGCAGACTGACAGATCCTTGTTAAACTATTTTTTGTACGCATCGTTTAAAGAGTAAAGAAGCTGAGAAATGAAAACACCCGTTTTGGTTTTTAAATGAACTGATGACATCATACGGCATCGTGCAACCACGTCGCAAACTCCCAAAGGGGAACTTCTCATCAATTGTGTCCGTTAATGTCTTTTGTTTCACTTCGTCAGAACCGCGAGGCAAGTGAAAGAAAAGCGACCAGCGTCCTGCACTCAAGGTGCAATTCACAGCTTTATTGAACACGATGTATTTGAACATTTCTGGGGGAATGGCATTGTCATTTTTAAACAATGTTTTGAGACCTTTAACCATGCTTATGATCAGTGTGACTGGTTGTGAATGGGAACAAAAAGATTCTCCTGGACACCAAAATGAGTTTAAAATCCAACCGATTTATAACATTTAGAGTCCTTTTTTTTTTTTTAAACGATCTATTCCAGGTTCACAGGTGTGCTCTGCTAAAATCAAACACTTTCATGAGAATTCAGACAATAGACAACATACAGTGTATTCAACAAGGTCTCGTTACATCCACACAAAGAGCCGATACAGTTTAGCCTAACGACACGGTGCCACGCTATTGGTTGAGAGCACAAGCCAGCGTCGGGGAGACGACGGATGTTCCTGCACTTTTGCCTACGAAGCACACAAGACATGATTCACAGAAAAAAAGAAACCCGGGAATAGGCACTTTGTTTTTTTTTGTGTGTGCGTTTTCATCAATTCACTCCATCGTCTTCAGCCTCTAACAGCAACCAGAGTGAAATGAATAAGTGAAACTGTTTCAGCAACAACAGAAGGACAGATGAGACACGATAAACACAACATGGGCACATTTTCTCCTCGAGGGCATCACACGGGTTTATTAGAAATCTCCTTCCTTCCTCAATATATCACTTATCTGAAGCCAATAATTTATTTGATTTATTTCCTGCTCCTACAATTCACACCATCGCTCAACGTAATGATCAAAAAGTGAGATTAAGCTTTTTATTAATTAAATAAAGAGATTTACTAAGTTGTTTTTGATGCAGTATTAATTTCTTTGCGTTTGCGGGATAAGTTCTCTGCTACATATGTAGTTAGTCAACAGTTTACTGCTCATACATAATAATAATAAAGTCATGTGACCACACACACACACACACACACACACACACACACACACACACACACACACACACACACACACACACACACACACACACACACACACACACACACACACACACACACACACACACACACACACACACACACACACACACACACACCAGATCAAGTCCGTAATGGCGCTTCACACTGAAGCGTTAAAAACCCGAAATATTTTTAGGAACACGGCACTTCAGCAACCTTTTCGTTAAACAAGTCGTAGCAATGAGAGACACGCACGATGTGAAGTCAGCCAGTTTTGTAAAGGTTAGAGAAACGCGAGTGGGAGGAGTCAAAACAACGGGACAATAAATACGTACAAATGGAGTTATGCTCAGCAAAAAACGTGCCGTGGGTTTTCATGGCGGGTCGGGGGAGAAGGGGGAGAGGATTACAAACGACGGGACCATTCCAGGAGTACGTTACGTGGCATTATTCACAGCGGGGGTCGAGTGGCTCGGGGGTCTTTAGGAGGAGGCAAAGCAAGCGGGTGCGAGCTCTGGCAAAAGTAGAAGAGGAAAGCAGTCACAACCTCAGAATGTGGCTTCTTTTGTTTCATGTCTGGGCCCTTTTCTCTTCTCTCTCTCTCTCTTCTTACTACGCCGCTCGCCACGCGATCAGGACTGTGACTGAAGTGATGCAAGTCAGAATGACCAGGAAAGAAACTTCACAAATGTGCCAAATACTACAACAGGCTTGCCACCGTCTTCCACTTTCTTCGTACTTTTCCCCCCAAACGCCGTCGTCGTCGGACGAGGGACACAGATGCAGGAACATTTTTTTTGGGTCTTCCTCCTCCTCCGACTCGGTTTGCTCTTCCTTTTCCTTTTATTCTCTCCTCTGACAGGAGGATGCATGGAGGGTGAGGGGTTGTGAGTGGACGCTGTGTTCCCAGCTCCTTTGAGTTGGAGGAGGGATGGTTGAAGGGCGGTGGCGGTGGTGCGGATGGTGGAATACTGGTGGAGGTCTAGTTCCCACCGCAGCAGGCTCGGGTGGAGTGTGCGTCCGGGTCCTGGAGGTTGACCCCCCGGTGTCGCGCTGCGTGTGTGGGGTTTTGGGTGTCTGTTTTTGGCATCTTTTTTGCTACAAAGACAAAGAAATATTTTGACATAGGGGGAAAAAACAACATACTTTGTAACTAGAGAGACGTCGGAGAGTGAATGTATCCAGCTAGATCATAAAAAACTAAAAAGGATTTGTTCCTTTTTTTAATTCCTGTATCATCTGGAGTCAGATCAACACCCCAAAAAAGTGAAAGATTATCATAGATGCATGCAAATTAAAGAAATCGTCTGTTTAGCTCAACATGAAGTGTTCATGGGATGCACGTGCTTCATTTTGTTCATCAGAGACTTAACACTGAAAATGTGTATTCGTCACATCTCTCAATGTCTGGGAATCCTTTAAGGATTCTTGGCTCCAGAATCCTGCGCTGCAAACATGCTATCTCTTGTTCGGTGACTCGTGGCTTAATATACACACTTTTTCCACTCTTCTGAAACACACGTCTTGTTTTTCTTCCTGCTGTAAATGAAAGCCGACTCACCGATGGCCAGGAAGAGCTCGTTGACGTTCATAGCCGTCTTGGCAGAGGTCTCCATGAAGAGCAAGCCGGTGTCTTCGGAATATGTCTGTGCGTCCTTTTCCAACACACAAAGAAATGAAACATCAGAGGTAATTTAAACAAAATGCAACACACACACACACACACACACACACACACACACACAAAAGCCTAAAGATTAAAAGAACAACCGTGTTTTATCTACAAGTGTGAGACATGCAGCTTCTGCAACGAATAAGGTTCATGTTTCAGCCGCTGCTGACTCAGCAGGACTTTAGCACCAGGATTTGAATACAGCCAAATAGGTATGATAATAACTGTCTGATTAACTGATCCTTGTTCCCTAGTATCTAATCTTTTTGTAGTTAAGTACACAAGCATGAGGAAGTTCAATTTCATTTTTAAAAAAAAGCATTGACGCCGTCCTCCAGCATCATTCCAGCCTCACACATGACTCAGGCTATTTACAGACCCCATCGTGCCAATGCTAAGTACTCATAACATCCATTACCTGTCGTCAGCAGATACTAGCTCGGTTCCAGCCCAACAATCTGCTTGCTTACCTCATACTCCACGAGCCTCCTCTCCGCCAGGTCGGCCTTGTTCCCGGCCAGAGCGATGACAATGTTCGGACTGGCCTGCCTTTGCAGCTCCTTCACCCAGGCCTTGGCTCTCTCGAAGGTCTCCTGCAAACCAGCACGGGCGCCAAAGGTCAGATTAACCACCAACGCACGTCGCAGACACGTGCAATTACCAGGCAATGATGACAGAGGTCACGGAGTACAAGTACAAGTAGCGATTGCAATCTGTTCGCACTGTACCGGCTTGGTGATGTCAAAGACGACGATGGCGGCCTGAGCGCCGCGGTAGTACATGGGAGCCAGGCTGTGGTATCGCTCCTGTCCCGCCGTGTCCCAGATCTCAAACTTCACCGTGGTGTCGTCGAGACAAACCGACTGAGCCAGGAACGCAGCTGGGAAAGGGAAAAAGGGAAGTGACAGGTTACAATGCGGTTAAGTGTTTTGCTCGAGGACACATCGACATGGGCTAGCGGAGCCGCCGATCCTCTTGATTGAAAGACGATCCTGCTCACCACTTAGCCACAGTCGCCCTTAAAACACCCCGACGATCATTCCAAAACCCAACACACGCCGTCCCGCACTCACCTCCGATGGTCGTCTCCTGGAACTCGTCGAACTGGCCCTTGACGAAGCGCAGCACCAGGCTGGACTTGCCCACGGCCATGTCGCCCAGCAGCACCAACTTGAACTGGCAGATCTTGGTCTGTGGTAGTGTGCCGTTGGTGCGGCCTCCACTCCCTCTGGAGCTCATACTGGACCCGCGTAGGAGACGCCGGCAGCGAGGGGTCGGGGAGCGTGAGGGGGGGACAGGAGGGTGAGCCTCCTCCCTGGGGGGGAGATAGGTGCTTCTGGGATGGGTCAGTCACTTGCGCTGCCTATTTTTCCACCCCGATTGTAGTCAATTCTCGCTGAAGATGTCTTCACCTCTGTATAAATGAAGCATTGAAACATTTTGTCATGGCTTTCCTCAGACACACATTTGTTTTCAATGCATCTTCTCGCCTCCTCCAGGGCGCCAAGAAACTCCAAAGATTAGAGTTTCATGAGCTGCAGATATGGAATTAATTCAAGGTATAGCAAGTTTGCAATCCAACTGCACATTTATTTATACATTTACAAGCCCTGAATGTCTTCGATGTCCACATCTCACCGTACAGTGTTCTATCTTCCTCAACAACAACAAAAAAAAACCATTAGGGTTAGTGTTTTGTTTTGTGTTGGCAGGAAGAGCTCGCTTGCCTCTGCAGCTGCATGGCTTTGACATTTAACAGCCCTGAATGTCTCCTCTGTGCTCCCGGATTCAGAGTAGTGCTTTAAAACATGCCCCGTTGCTTGCAGTGTCCCGTTTATCCGCAAATAAACTTGGGATGCTGCGTCTCAAATTTGCTGCCTCCCATCGACACCGATGCTGAAACATCCATCACTGCAGCAAACTGGTCATTTGACACATATTGTTCAGACCTCGACGTCTCATTATACAGCGTGTGGCATTGCTGCATGATGTCACCCACGAAACGTTCAAGTTACTCCCTTCAGTAAACGTTATCACATCACCAATCCTTTCTTTATCATGTTGCGTTATGTGCTAACGGGACACCGCACTCACTTGGGACGAGACAAAACTGAATTCATATTTCGACGCCCAATTAAACACGAAAATGCCAGTAAGTCGGTCTAAATGGCATACAGCTGCAAAGAGGAAAATGTAAGAATATTCACCTTATTAATTGTCGTTTCAGCAGCGCACGTATGGCAAGCTTGACTGTTGACAATTTGGCTATCAGCTGGTAAAACGAAAAGGTTAATACTTCCTGTAAATTGGCGCATGCGCACTGAGTGTCGCATTGTCAAATCAGACCGCAACGGTCGATTCAGTGACTTCACGTTTTTACATTGTTCTTTTTCTAAATTTACTAATGTAGACTCGCTTTTATCTTTTCTTTTTATCAGCCGAAAACAAGATATGTTACATTTACAACAACATGTGTAATCGAGTCCCAGTCACGCGTTGTACCATTGTACTCACACGAAGTTAACCTTAATGTGTGAATAATCCGAGTGGGCTTTTGAATGGTGTTCATTGACCGCGGGAGTTTTAGTTTTGCGGCCTCCAGGCCGCCAGGGGGCGCTGGAGCGCAGATACGAAAACACTCGGAAGTCTTTTCCACATGAAGATATTTGAATGAATTGAATCTGTAGACTTGTTTTAATATTAAAAATAATATATGTATATTATACACTGTGTGTTGCCATTATGCCAACGTCAAACAGAAAGAAGGGAAAGGACACCGCGGTAAGTCTAAGTTATCCATTCACTAATGTTAGATTGAGTAAAACTTGATATGACAAACTTGAGGTACTCGCATGTAATTTCCATTACATGATGCCATACGTATACTGCCATGTATACTCCTACTCTTCTGCAATTCAGAGAGGGAGATTGTGCTTCTCACTCCATTACATTTAATTGATATCTTAAATTACCTCACATTATTAAATATGTAGGATTGTTATAAATTAAAATACCAAACAGTGTTCATTATATGCTTGAAGAGTAGCTTGATCTCATCCTCCTGCAACCAAACAATGCTACTTATGCTGTGCATTAATACACTAGTAAACCAATAATGTACAACAATCCAGTCCCTATATATTCTAAATTATATTTATTTTTACATATTCCAGCTAGCTCATGTGAAGTATCATGTGACAATCCATATTTATTCAAGGACCCTTGCACTCTGCGTCATTGCACTATTATCTCCATTTCATTGTTGTTGTGTTTTGTGTTTTGTGTTCATATATACATATATACGTGTGTATATATCAAAACGTACATGATGTGTACATACTAGATCAATGTCTAGGCTGTCCTTTGTTGTGCTTGTTTTTTGTTTATTTGTCGATATTTCTGTGAACGTTTACAGAAGGGTCAAATTCCTTGTATGTATTACGCAATACATAGCTGATAAAGCTGATTCTGGTGATAGTGCAACACACATTTTTCTGCTTACATTGATACTTTGATAAGTACATTTTGCCAATACTTATGTTCTTTAAATAACTTGTATGGAAAAGCCAAAGAAATGTCTTCAGTCTGCTTACTGGAAAGTTTTTATTAGTATGATTAGTTGTGAGATCTCAGTTCCAAATCACAAAAATAGTCAATTAAAATCAAAAGTCAAAAAATATTATTCAGCAGCTTTTTCTTTTTCACATCTGGATGGAGGTTCAGATCATTCGGTGAAGCGCCTGAAGGACTGCACGGCGGCGCTGACGGCGCCCCAGTCGCCTGGCTTGCGGTACTCCCCCTTCTCCAGGAAGTACTGGCGCCCGCGGTAGTTGGGATGCTCGTAGAAGACCCACCAGCCCTCCACGACCTTGCAGGAGTTGACCTCCCTCCAGCGCAACTTCTCCAGGAGGGAGGGACAGTCCTCGGTGGCCTCGAAGGCCTGGCCCCCGAAGTCCGCCTTCTCGTACAGATGCATTTGGTACAGGGTCCCGCTGGTCTGGAGGGGGGCGGGAGGAAGCGGGGGAGAGGTGGCAGGGGGGAGGGGGGTTAAGTGGAAGATAGGCGGAGAGTGGGCAAGTGTGGGGGGAGAGAAAAGGCGATGGGGGGAGATATATAGGGAGATGAGATTTGCATCTGTACTGCTGCATGTGTACATATATATATATATATATATATATATATATATATATATATATATATATATATATATATATATATATATATATATAGTAGATAGTCGGAGAGCGGGTGAGTGTGTGGCGAGAGAAAAGGTGATCTGGGGATATATATAGGGAGATCAGATTTGCATTTGTCGCTTGCATGTGTACATATATACAATTCAAGCTGCTCGCAACTGTGAGCGGGTCCTCGCTCAGGCACGTTTGGGGCACCGGCGGGCCGAGAGCTACTGCGCACGTGAATCTTAGACCCTGTCATGCAAATGTAGCTGGATACGTGTGAATTTGTTCAAGTCAATTGGACAATCTGAGCAATCAGGGGCGTCGCCGGTCCAACTTCTAGGGGGCGCTAGGGAGACTTTTTTTTTTACTTAAATTTGACGCCTATTTTATACCTCTATTTTCACCAGGCCTGACAAGCGTGCAATATTCGGTGACTTTTGGAGTATGACAAGTCCCCCAAAACGGCGCCCAATATTTTGAAATAAAAATTAAGTGGAGTAAGAAACGCATCAGTTTCATCAGGCTTATCGTGGTTACAGTGTGGACCACAACACTGTACGCATGCAGCCTGCAACAACTGGATCGATTTTTTTTGTATGAAAGTGGCGACCCTGAATCGGCCTGCGGGCTGTGGGTCAGTTGAACCAAGGCCCGGTCCGACTGACCCCCGCTTATTGGTCTCCATCGACACGACAAAACCCTGCAGCCACAGCGACGACCTCTGTGGTCCGTTTGCATCTGTCCTGTGGCTTGTCATCGGGTTACAGATCTGAACACTCAATAAAACAAAAGTGTACGTGTGTACGTTGGATCGGAGGCCATGGCCGACTTACGAAGTGGACCATCTTGCAGGAGCTGAGGCGGTCGTTGAGGCCCACCCAGCGCTGGTACTCCGGGTACTCCCCCCTGGTCAGGACGTACTGGTAGCCCATGTAGTTGGGCCGTTCGTACACCACCCAGGCACCGCTCTCCACCCGGATGGAGTTGCAGCGGCTCAGGTAGGCGTGGAAGTCCGAGCAGTCGCTGTCGCACTCATAGCGACGTCCCTGGAAGTTCTTGTCCTCGTAGAAGACAATCTAGGGGGGGACACACGGGAGTCTCACATTACCATTTGTCACACAAAATGTACCCAAAAAAGCCTTGAAAAGCGTTCTGTTGCTGGTGTTTTGAGTGCAGCTTTCACTTCCAGCTGAAAAGCAACCAACACCTGCTGCTGCTGCTGCAAAAAAAGATTCAAATCCCAACATCCCTGCAGAGAGGGCCCCGTACACAGCTTTGTGCACCACTTTAACCCCACATGTTCCATCTCAACCTCTATGCGACTCTTTGCCGATGCCCGTCCCACTTTGCCTGAACTCACCCTGCCCATCTTGGATGCAAGGTGTGTGTGTGTGTGTGGTTAGCCCTGGTGATGTGAAGTGATGCTGCCGGTGGTTCCGCCGAGGTCTCGATGTTGCACCGTTCTCTCGCCGGTCCCTTTTTATATCCCCGCTTTTCCCACGTTCATAAACAGCGACGGCGGAGGGGGAACAATCGCTTTGTCATGAAAATGAGATCCAAAAATTGAGTCAGTGATTCTAGCGCTATTCAGTTTTTCCAGAAAAGCGAGGAAGGATTACGGCATAATGGTAAGCGCCCATTGACCCCACTTCTGTACTGGCAGAGTCCAGTGCCCGCACCGCCCACCACCACCACCACCACCACACACACCCACCCGCACAGGATGCCAGCTCCAGCCGCTTGCACCCACCTGGTGAGGAACTGCCAACTCAGGACTTATTGCTGCCTTGTGGATGAATGCAGACAGAGCGTTTAGTGAGAGGAGAAGTATCCTGAGCCTTTATTTGAGTAAAATAAGCAAAACCACACTGTGAAAATACTCCTTCACAAGTAAAACTAGTTAAGTATTATCAGCAAAGTATAACAAGAAGTACTCTTGTAGAAAAGGGGCTCTTTTTTCTTTCTTTTTTAAAACTATGCATTATTTTTTTAAACTCAATTTGCATTTTTTGTAAGTTAACACTGGTGGAGAGAAAATATGCAATACTCAAGTAAAATATAAGCAGTTTTAAGCAGTGATGGGAGTAGTTTTACTTTAGTAAAAGTATATATACAGTGTATAAATACTTACAAGTAAAAATCCTGCATTCATAATGTTGCTGGAGTATAAAAGTAAAACAAATATCAGCATGAGAACACATTTAAAAGTACAAAAAGTACTTTAGTTCATTAAACAGAATGTCCCATTTCCGATTATTATATATTAAATTAAAGTACTGGATCAATATTATTATTAATGCATTCATGTTGCAAGTGGAGCTGGTATTTATTATAATGTATGTTATAGACTGCTGAGTAGCTTAACCCTTCAATATTAAAGCAATGCATTTGTTGATGTTTTGTATTATTAATCTGAATCTGTAAAGTACCTCAAGCTCTTAGAGACATGCAGTGGAAGAAAAAGTACAATACTCCCCTCTGAGATGCAGCTGAGCTGCATGAAATCAAAGTAGTAAAATGCAAGTACCTCAAAATTGTACTCCCAGTAAACTTACTTAATTACCTGGCAGTGTTGCATAACTACAGATGCAACAAATAGCACTACTAATAATAGTAGTAGTAGTACTGCATTTTAATGAGTATATTTCTTTATTCAGGTGAACTTCATCAACTGAAAAATTCCCACTAGACCAAAGAATCAGAGCATATTGCTGAAGCTACAATAAAAACAATAGTCAGCCTGGTTTTATTCAAAGTTTTAATTCATTTTTCTAAACGATCCCCAGCTATATACTGTGCTCTTCGTATAGGAACTACTTCGAGGTGCACGTGTGTTCAAATCAAACTTGTGCAGCAGTAAGGCCTTTTACAGTGTAACCACATACCAGCATTTCTGAACACGTAATATTCTGTTGCGTAATAGCATTTTTTACAGTACATTTTCTTATTCAAAATGCCCTAAATACTCATGCAGCAGGTCTATCGTCTGTGAAACCTCAGCGTGCCGTGAGGGGTGGAAGGATGGAAACAGGACGCTAAACTGGGCTGAAGTACACTTGGAGGTTTTAAATGCAAAACAAACAAAACAGTTCAAGGAGGCCAGGTAGATGTATGAAAAATATTCTTACTATAACGCTAAAATATACAGTCATACAGGTGAATTAATACAAAAATAAACATACATTAAGACAGCAGCGGCTCTTCAAGCGGACCTAAAGTTTGTTTAATTTAGCCTCATTTGGCAAATCTTGTGTACAAGTATTGTTGTACCTTCATAAAATCTTGACAGTTTGGACGGCACAATCATGTACCTACAATAAATTACGTTAATATTCCTTCCTCCCCACCCTAGAATGGAAAACACTTGATTGCAATTTATTATATTCCATCAACACACCAAAAATACTATGACCTGAGCTAGTAACTGTAGGAGCACTAATATGTCCTGAATACCTAAAGTGCTACGTTAATTTACCCTCAATCTTTAAATGTACGTCAACTTTTTTTTAGTTCATACACACATACATACATACATAAATATATATGCACAGTTTGGGAAGAAATGATGACGATGACTATGTTTAATGGAAGAGATCCACAGCAGTGGTGGTTCTGCAGGAGGATCACGTGACCACCATCAAGCAGAGTGCAGCGACACCAGATGCAATAAGTGCTTTAAGTTCAAGCTCCGCTAATAGTCTTGAAATGCTAACCAAAAAAAAAAAAGGTTTTGTGAGTCATTATTACGTCGAAGAGCCTTTGCTGCTTCACAAGAACGTAATTTCTATGCCCGTCGGTGTCTTTTGGCCCTCAGATTGAAGAATTCCTGTTCACCTTTGTGTCCCTTTAAAATCTTGCGGTGACGCCGCAGATGCTGCACCGTGCCCGATGCTGCACCCTGCACGATGCTGCACCCTGCACGATGCTGCACCCTGCACGATGCTGCACCCTGCCCGATGCCGCACTCTGCCCGATGCCGCACCCTGCACGATGCCGCACCCTGCACGATGCCGCACCCTGCACGATGCCGCACCCTGCTCGATGCCGCACCCTGCCCGATGCCGCACCCTGCACGATGCCGCACCCTGCACGATGCCGCACCCTGCCCGATGCTGCACCCTGCACGATGCCGTCTGACGACATGCCGATCCCCTCCCTGCTTCGGCTTCAGACGCATTGAAGGACTCTGCTGCTTTTCTTCTGAAGACGGACTTGTAAAGCAGCTCTTTCCAGCTTCACACTCTAGTACGAGTGGGACGTAAAACGCCATTAAAAGCCAGATTGCAGCCTCCGGGTGTAGCAAAGTGAGCCGTGACATGCCGTGCGTTAATACTTTTAAACACGCTCGCCTGCTTGTTGACGACTTAAGAAAGAGCTCCAAATGTCAGAGCACGTGCGCCCCGTCTCGCTCGCTAGAGATCCAGACATGAGACCAAGTTCAACAAGCCATCGGCGACTGTCTCCCTGGCCGTCCGTTCCTCGTGGGCTTGGCGTCAGGAACTCGGGGCGTCTCGGCCGCGGGCCCAGCGGAGTCCCTTAAGGAGGCCACGGCGGGCGGGATGAGGCTGTCCAGTTCCTGCCTGTTCCCCGTTTCCAAGAGCCACTCGTGGAACTTGACCTCCACCAACTCCTGGAACTGGCGCTTCTGCTCCCTGGAGAGAACACACAGGAGAGACGCATCAGTGAGAACAGGCGTAGGAGGCCATCGATCCTCTTTCACCATCATGAAACGGCCTCCCGTGATGAGTTGCCTGCGCTGTCGGGGTCAGGTAGAGTGTCGAGCCCCTCCAGCAAGTTTTCTGACGACATTCCATCGCTGAACTATCGCACCAGCTGACTCGCATTCTTATTGATTTTTCTTCTTCTTTTTTTTTTTAAACGACTGGTCTGTTGAAACTTTCCACTGGTGCAAATAGTGCAGTGACTATAAAACATGAAACATTTTTTTCCATGTGCATGTTCATACACATTCGGACCAATGGATTTCCATGACTTTAAACCAAATTTATATGAACAAACATTTTGATTTATACATAAAAAAGTGATAAAATGTATTCAAAGCATACAGTAAACTTTAAATGACTCAAATGAATGAGAGACAATAGTTTGATTAAAAGAATAAACATTTATATAGATGCCTGTATGTAAGCCTGCTAATATTTTGAGCCTCTTTCTTTTAAAAGCATATCAATTCTTGCAAACTTAGCGGAAATGAACACATGAATATAACATTTACATAACTTTCACTGCACTTTGGGGATTTTATTTTTTTCAAGGACTTTTCCAGGCCTGGAAATAACCATTTTAAAATTCTATGACTCTTTTCAAATTTTCCATGACGTAAGAACCCTGTTTAAATGATATTCCAAAGCCTCTCTCATGATTCCACTTTTGATTTAAAAAAATAAATGCCGGGACGAGGGTCTGATTTGCCACTCACTTGTTTAGCCGGGCCTCCATCACAGTCCTCTGCCAGTTCTGAATCCTCCTCTGCTTTTCATTCAGTGCCGCCTGATACGGAGGAGGCAGCCCCCCCGGCACCTCGGATGTGTCGCCCTCCGTGTGGAAAGGCACGACCAGAGTGTGGAACTCGGCAGGCGGCAGCAGGCGGTAGCAGGCGGGGTCCGGGTTGGACGAGGCGTTGAGCGCCGAGGGGCTGACGAGGCCCTCGTTCCCCAGGAGCAGGGGTCGGTCCCAGGCGTTGGGGACCACGGCCAGCCCCGCGCTGGCCATGTGGTCCTCCAGGGCCGGGTAGAAGGTGTGGAAAGGCCCCAGCGTGACCTCCACATTTCCGGGAAGGAGCAAGGGGCGGGTGGGCGTCAAGGCGTGGACGGTGCAACGCGAGGAGACTCCGACGGCGATCCGGCCGGCCACGCACACCACCCGCAGGTTCTGGCAGCCGTGGATGTGGACGCTGGTCTCGACGGGACCCAGGACCACCGTGCAGTCTCGGCATTTGTCCACACTGACTGATCTGGAGGAGGAGCAGCGGGAACCCAGGGATGGATGAGCCCCAAAAAGTCCACAACACACAACACACAACACACACACACACACGGATGCTAGTCTCACCTGAGGGGCGAGAGAAGGTATATGAAGGCATCCGAGCATCTGTGGATTTTGATGTTGGCGCCGGTCAGCTTGTCGGAGGTTTTGGCCAGCGTCTGTTTGAAGACTTGCGACATCAGCACCATCTTACTGCCGGGCGGAGCCGTGTGGGTGTTTCGGGCTATTTTGGCTCTCTTCATGGATCCCTCCACTGGAGTGAACAGAAGTCAAAAGAAATGGAGGTCGACCTGTAGCAAAGAGCGACGGCCGACTGCACAGATTTGTATGAAAATGCTACACTCAAAAATATATTTTAAAAGCACACCTTGTTGAGCCCAGGCTAGTTTCTTTCCGGAGCACAGGCAGGCGGTTATCCCAAAGGGGTTGAGCGTGAGGCTTTGCTGCAGACACAAGAGGAGCTGGTGCACGGGGAAGGAGTGGCCGAGCGCCGAGTAGCCGGCCCGCGTCTGGAGCGGGCCTTTGGTGAGCAGCCTGTGGACGGGCTGCACCGCTCTGCCGTGGCCGACCGAGCCCTCCAGGAGCAGGCCCAGGCTCCGCACAGCCTCCAGGGATATCTGGGCAAAAAAAAAAAAAAAAGAGTCAATACTTTCCAAGCTGTTTTAAGACATTTGATGTATAGATTCAACTGTCGAGTTAATGACTGAGAATAACATCATCTTAGTACAGCTATCTATTTATAAAGCATTGACAGGTCCATGCATTTTAATTGTGCATTTTATTCTATTTTATGTCTTTTGTATTATCTGGACCTTAAGTCTAAAATAAAGTTTTGATTGATATCAAAAGATGCCAAAACCTATAGTGGCTATTCTGTAAGTAAAACACATTTAGGTAAAGGCAAAGGGTGCCGCAGATTTGTAGCTCGACCCCCTTTGTAGAACAAAGCGGTATGAAAACAGCTTTGTTCAAGCAGCCATCACTTAGGTGAACAAATCAGCGCACTGATCTGCAGCTTTGATTACTTTTATCATGTTTGTTGTGATGTATGTCGTTTTTCTACTGCAAAATAAGTCCTGCCTACGGGTACAAATAAAGTAACCAAACCAACCACAGACCTGGCAATCTCTGAGGGCCTGTCCAGATTGAGACAGCTGGCCGGGCTCCACCAGCAGCTCCAGAATCTCAGCGAGATGGCTTTGCACGAATGACAGGTGAGCCTGATCATCCCAGTTCTGCAGAACCAAAAAAAAAAAAAGAGGACTATAAGTGGCACATCATAAAAACTAACAGTTGCGCTTCAAATGTGACCATGTAGATGCTTCCCGTCGGCCACCAGATAGCAATAATACGATAATGCGATAATGCGATAATACGTCTCTTGCCCGTCTCGGTAACCAGGACCTTGTTCTGCGAGCTGGTCTTGGCCTCCCGGTCGGACGGAGAGGGGCAGCGAGTGCGATGACTGGGCCACTCCTCGCCAATCAGAGAGGTGCGCAGAGACGCTCGGTTCAACTGCTGGATGTAGAGGAAGAGGAGGAACTGCAGCGTGTTCACAGACAGCTGGAGGGAAGAGGGGGCAACAAGGTGCGCATATCAATGTGGAGGGCCGACTGGAATTTGAGAGCAAGGTTACAACAACAAAAATAACCTCCGGGAGAAAAGCATCAAATGTGACACAGCAAACAGGTCATGCAACACAATGAGATAGCACTACATTTTTAGGTAACCCGAGCCATTCGCACAGTCGTTTACCTTGTTCCTTTGTTGATCCAGCTCACTTTTGGACGTGCACTGGGAGAGACACTCCGCCCACTCCAGCCTCTCCTCCGGCGTGTGGCCGTTCAGCAGGTCAAAGGTCTCAAAATAGAGCCACGCATGGTCTTCCGGAAGCTGCAGCTTCCCGCAAGCAATATGCCGCCACATGGGCCAGCCCAGATTGGGGAAGCAGCCTTCCCGTGTCCGCACGTAGCTCGCCATCTTGCGAAGGTAGTGCAAGCTGAGCTTGGAAGAGGGAGCCACCTGTGGGTGGAGGGAAAACAGGCATTAATGCCAGCTATTATTTTTACTATGTTTTCATTCACCGTTATATATCGTTGCATTGAATAGATGGGGCGAGCATATTCACCTGCAGGGCACCCAGTAAGAAGGGTTCCATGCGGGGCCATACACTCACACCGTCTTCCTCCATGTCTGAAGAGAAAAGGACATTAATTTTTCTGCAGTTTAGAAAGTTACCTGATGAGAGAGATGATATAAATGCATATACAGCTCAACACAAGGACAATAAAGCTGGTCAAAGGGGGGGGGGGGGGGGGGGGAAACATTTCACGAAGTACAAAATGGAATACAGCTGCTGGAATAAATATGGGATATTAAAGTATTAGTGTGTGTAATTGTCAAAGCATTGATAACCTTCTGAAAACACGTGTTCATAGATGAGCTCCCATGACAACAGGCCACTCGTGTCATCAACACCTGACTTCTTAACACTGCGTTTGGCACGAGCGAGCTCAAAACAACACAAACTAGACCAGTCGACACAGATACTGTGGCCCTTCTTGTTTTAATGGCTCCATATGAACGGTGAGTCGTTGCCTTGGTAGCTGGAAGCTAATGGCTGCGGTTTTTTTTTTTTTTTAATCTCAAAGTGGACTTCATTGAAAGTGCACTGGGCTTAGCTGCCCGTGAGCTAGCGCGGGGGAAACCACACAGGAGGAGAAAAAGACGTGTCCTCGCTCTTACTTTCAGCCTTCGTCGTCATGCCGGCTACGCGGTGTCCCGCCTCGATGGGTCCGACATAAGGGACCGTGAAGACGAGAGCGGATTCCCAGGTCGTTGACACCGGGTTGTTGCGATAAAGAGGTAGTTCTTCCCAAACGTCTGTCGTTCTTCCTATTTGGCGCCCTCCTCCGAGCTGACAACTGTTGCGCGCAGCTCGCGGGGGCGCGCTCTCGACTTTTAGTTTGAAATCCGTGCTAGTTTGGCTGTATTTCACTTTATACTTCTTCTTCTTCTTTTTTTTTTTTTTTAATTTTAACGTAAACTATTGTTAAGCGATTATAATGAGGTACTACGAAACAGTGGTCCAGTGTATGTGTCTGGGGATTTTATTGTGGTATCTTACACAATGAAATCCCGGAAGAAGGAAAATTGTTTGCAGAGTGTGTTTAAAAAAAATAAAAAAATAAAAAGTTACAGTCTTGTGCCTCATATTATTATTGTAATACTATGATAAACTATGTCGTACACGATAACACAAAACACCGGATGCTATAATCAGCAGAACGATTTAATATGTTTATTTAATGGAGGGTAAACTTTGGAGTTGCCTGTTTTTAGTTTGAAAACCGTGCTAATTTTAGCTGTACTTGACTTTATACTTATATTTGTTCTGTAAACTATTGTAAACTGTTATGTTAAGTTACTTTAACAGCACTCTAGGAAGCAACGTTCCGGTGTATTTGGCTGGTGCTTTTATTGTGAAGGATAAACCGGAAAGAGGAACATATGAGTGTGTGTAAAGAGATAAATAAAGTGGTTTCCATCTACGGAGCCCCATGTTAGTATTGTATTACTAGTACAACGTATGCATATATATATTAATATATTTACTACACAATAACAGAAAAAACGGATGCCGTATCCAGTAGAAGGAGATGTGTTTCTTTAATGGAGGGCGGGGTGTTTTGTGACGGAGACGTCCAGTGGGTGGGCTCTCTCTGACAGGAGGAAGAAGGCTCGTGACGGGCAGCCGGGTAGCCAACCTTCAAAAAAGCCGGCTGTTCTTTTTAGCTACTTCCCTTCAGAAACACGGGGAGATCCATGGCGACCAAAGGGATGAATCTCTGCAATGTGTGCTGCTTGCTTCTTTACGTTATCACCGCGGTGCTCGCCGGGTAAGTTCTCACACAGCATCCGCCAGGTGGTACACATGTTCCACTGTGATTGGTCCAGAGCAGCTCCCAACGTGTGTGTGTACCGGAGCAGGTTCACGCACCGAGCTAGTAGCGTGCTTATAATAGTTTATTTTCACGTTTTGTTAATACATAGTTACGCGTTTACAGTTAGTACTCTAACGACTGTTTTTTTAAATGGCAGGCCAGCTTATTTAGCTCAGAGCTAGCATACAGGCTAGGCTACACCCAGGAGCCCTCCCCGGTGCCTGTTTATAAATCACACTGTAAACGTGACAACAGTGTTTTATGTAACGTACATTGTGCTCCCTTTTGTGTCGTTCATAACCCTTTGTTACCCTCCCACCCCCCACCATCTCCTCTCTCTCTCTTTTCTCTCTCTCTCTCTCTCTCTCCCTCTCTCGTAGGCGAGATTTCTATCAGATCTTGGGGGTGACCAAGAGTGCATCCATCAGGGACATCAAGAAGGCCTACAGGAAGCTGGCTCTACAGTTACACCCCGACAGAAACCAGGACGACCCGAAGGCTGCAGACAAATTTGCAGACCTGGGATCAGCTTATGAGGTGACTTTATACATGACGTGCTTAGTGGGAATTATGGAGAGGCCACGGGGAAGTTATTTTGATCCTAAATGTGGTTTTATTTGCATGACTGTCAAGAAACTGTTGGTCGTAGATTGTAGATGGGACACAAAAGTCCTTTTCTTTTGTACGCTGGCAGTTTGGTTGTTGTTAGAAACGGCACGGCTACTGTGATTGGTCGACTAGACTGTGTGGCCGCATCTGATTGGCTGTGACGCTGCACAGCTGGCGTTTAGGAAAGCCAGACGTGGATAAGTGGGAGGGGCTTCAGAGCTGGTCTGCAGGTGTTTTTCTATCAAATGTTCACGTTGCTCTTACAATAAACAACCGTGACATGTCGTGTGATTTATAACTACATGACAGTTCTTATCCACATATATATTCCACATCTGTATATTTCAGATATCTATTTTAGGCATCTTTTATTGCTATTCTAAATTTGCATTTTGTTTTTACATGAACACTCTTTCCTACTTTGTACTGCAACTGCTGCTCCCTTGGGGATAAATATAGTTCTAGCTTATCTTCTATAACCTTGTTATGCAAATAGTACTGCTTTTGTGAATATTCATATGTACAAATAATGTGAAGGTTTTTGAGTTTTTGTTTCATAGCATTTGGATTCAATTGTAATGAAAAGGCATTTATATGATTGGTTCCAAATGTTGTATGAAATGTGAATTAAAACATTAGTAGTATTCGTTTGTTCTGTGACTGACGGGTTTCCTTTTTTTCAGGTGCTCTCGGATGAGGAGAAAAGGAAACAGTATGACGCATATGGAGAAGATGGACTCAAAGAAGGTCATCACAGCTCACACAACGATATCTTCTCCAGGTGGGGGTCATGAGCTCAGATTATTAGTATTATTACAGTCAGAGTGAACAGCCAATGGGGAAACTTTACTGAATGGCTTATGTAAGGTCCACTTAAAGGGCCAGTTCACCATAAAAAAAAAACAACAACTTCATTGTTAATCTGATAATTTGCGGACCTCACTGGGAACCCTTTACAGTGGAGTTCCTGGTTTGAACCAAATAAATGGTTAATAACTAAACTGTTGACATTGTGTGCCTTTTTGATTATTGGTTTCCATTGACTCCGTGTCAGTGTGACACCGATTCTGAAGATTAATGTTTCTGTTGATTTAGCTTTTTATTGAATTTTTCAATCTTCAGAGATATAAATTCAACCAAAACTAGATGAAGATAAATATGCCACTTGTGATTAGGGAGCAGGTAAATTCAGGGAAATTGGTTTACAAGATTAAGAGCTGTTTCTGGGATATTTGCTAAAAACGTGCTACAAAAAAAAGATTGATTTTTAAATGAATTTGTGGGGCGTTGGAGCAACGCTAAATCAAATCACAGATTAAATTGAGTTTTTCTCTATACTTGGGAAACAAAATGGTCTCCTTTCTCCTCCTTCTGTAGCTTCTTTGGTGATTTCGGCTTCATGTTTGGAGGCAATCGACAGCAACAGGACAGGAACATCCCCAGAGGAAATGACATCGTACTCGACCTGGAGGTCATGCTTGAAGAGGTGTACTCTGGGAACTTTGTAGAGGTGAGGGGGAAGATCCCGCCCACTAAATCAACAACCTGCACATATTAATCATAATTAAAGCATGAAGTGCAATGTGTCACAGCTGCATCTGTTTGATTCACCGTGCATTGGTATGTAAAGCCGTCAAACTGAGCTTTGCAGCCGTCGCACAGCAACGTGCTGGACTCATCGTCTGATTCGCTCGTTGCTTTTGTCGCCCAGGTCGTACGCAACAAGCCGATAGCCAAAGAAGCCCCCGGCAAGAGGAAGTGCAACTGCAGACAGGAGATGAGGACGACGCAGCTCGGACCCGGCCGCTTCCAGATGACTCAGGAGATGGTGTGCGACGAGTGCCCCAATGTAAAGTAAGTCATCGTATTATCAGAGGTGTGATAACTTTCAGGAAAGCCGTTGTACACACTTGTTATCACAACACTCGTTTTTTTTTTTTGTACTGTTCACCACAGGCTGGTAAATGAAGAGAGAACCTTGGAGGTAGAAATTGAACAAGGAGTCAGAGATGAAATGGAGTACCCCTTCATTGGAGAAGGTAGATCTACGCAAAAAATATTATACAACGGTAATTATTTTCGAATACTACCCGCCATTAACATCTTTATTTGTTGCCACAGGGGAACCTCACATCGACGGAGAACCTGGAGATCTACGTTTCCGTATCAAAGTGCTGAAGTAGGAACCCGCTGCGTTTATTGTGTCTGAGATTTCCCACGAAACACTTTGATTGCAGATTATTAGACCAGTGGCGTACAGTAACATGACGCTTCTTTCTTCTTCTTCTCTTTAGACATCCGGTGTTTGAACGCAGAGGAGATGACTTGTACACAAACGTCACCATCTCCCTGGTGGAGGCGCTCATCGGCTTTGAGATGGACATCGAACATTTGGACGGACACAAGGTTCTGCACATTCCTGGTTGTTTTAACTGCAGTGGAGACATGTGGTTCTAATGGAACCCGGCAATGGGGGGAAAAATATATGCAAATGGGCCAGTTGAATTGAGTCGTCGCGTCCATCTTTGCCTCCCAGGTCCACATAGTGAGGGATAAGATCACCAAGCCCGGCGCTCGGATGTGGAAGAAGGGAGAGGGCCTGCCGAACTTCGACAACATCAACATCCGAGGTTCCCTCATCATCACCTTCGATGTGGAGTTTCCTCAGACGCAGCTCGACGAACAGCAGAAAGATGGTGAGACATTTGTTCTTCGCTTAAAGGAGCCGTGTTGGATTGGGAAAGTTACTTTACTTCACAACATATCTTTTGAAGAGTCTCTATATGATGTTCAGAGCATTACTATTGCAGCAACCAACTATTTGCTAAGATAGATGCATGCATGCATGCATGCAGCGAGCTCACCTGCAGTTATTTGTCATTAGCGGTGTTGACAGTGTAATTACTCTCACTGCCTGCAGGGGGAGACAGAATGCATGTTGTCGCTTTCAAGCATTCGTTTTAGAGTTTTAAGTTATCATTTGGGGTAGAATATTTAGGGGAAATGGTGAGATCAGCAACCAATAGAATTGTGACACATATTTTAAAGTGTGTGTGTGTGTGTGTGTGTGTGTGTGTGTGTGTTTTTGATATGCTGCTGTTAACCGTCATCGCTCTGCTGTTGCAGGTATCCGGAGTCTTCTGAAGCAGGGCTCTGTACAGAAGGTTTATAATGGACTCCAAGGATACTAGCACACTTACAGACACAGCCTGGACTGAGTTATGTCTCACACACACACACACACACAAACGCATACACCCACACATACACACACATCTTCAATCAACAGGGCCAGGCTGCATCATTCTGTCCAGGGTGTATTTATTATTTTCAGATTGTTCTCAGGATGGCTTGAACCCAATTAGTTTTTAACGTTCTACATTTTGACAGCAGTTGCACATATTGCAGGTGTTTTATTTGAAATGATGCCATGTGTCTCTGTTGCATTTATTTTGTCTCCAAATTATATTGTAATAAGGCCTTTTTTAATTTCATTTAAAAAAAATTGGAAGTCCCTTATTTCTCTCTGAGTGAAGTCGAACATAACAAGTCTACCAACGTGTCAACGACGTCTGCTGAACGATGAGCTGCTGAAGAAGAAAACCCCCGAAACCAACTACTTCCAACCTGTGCAGGACATTTGTATTTTTTATTTTATTTTTAGGAATGTAACCGTTTGTTCTGGGCCGACTCCTGTTCAATCATTCTTTGTAAATAGGGAAGTACAAAGCCTCTCGTTTGTTGCGTTTTTAGTTTTTTCCTAATTTAAGTCTGTTTACACGTTGCAACGGGAGAACTGGCCGCAAAGCTCACCCCCCCCCACAAGTTCACTGTGACGAGAGTTGACCTCTTAAATTTCACGGTGACGCTTCATTCCATCTGGAGAAATGAACGGAGGCCGCGTCCTCTGGGCGCCACCGCGGGAAAATTTAGTTTCACACACTCACCGACACTCTGGGCTAAAGTTGTTGTTTTTTTGTTTTTTTTTAAATCAAAGGGACCTCGCACATGTTGAATATCAGCGTTTCCTGTTGCTGCTCCTGACTGGCAACCTTTTGGTTTAGACGTATGATTTTTTTTTTTTTTAGGATTTCACTTCCCTTTGTTTTTACTACGGACTGCAGCGCTGCCTCCTGATGTTATGAGAGTCACGGCCTTAAAGTGAGGGGGATGATGTACTTTTGACTGACAATATAAATAAAGATTTCTACAAATTCTGATGAGACGTCATACCCCACATTCACCAGCAGGTGACACCAGAGTCTAGTTCGTGGCCCTTGGTGAGTGATCCTGACCTCTAGACTGCAAAACCCCCAAAAGCTCTTCAATACACTCGGTGTTCCTAACTTTTTTATTGCTAAATTGAAAAACATTACCTGGATTATTGTCATAATTTGCAAATCAATAGGTTTGTCGAAAGAAATGAGTGTCCAATTTCTGAAAATATTTCATAGTGATCAGTAAATAAGGTTTCACCCTTTTTAAAAAAAAATTCTTCTATATAATCTTATATATTTTTGTTAAAGTTTGTAGTAATAACTTTGCCGCTAATTGCATAAATCATAGCGAAAAAGTAAAGCTGCCAAGACAACAATTCAGAAGTATAAAACCTTTAAACATTTAAAGCACCTTTTTTTCAAACTGGTGTCGGAGAAGATCCACGAGGGAATCGAGTTAGTTCCATCTGAAAAACCGACATCAGTTCATGCTCATGCGTCTTCATGTTTGTTGGGACTAATTTCATTCATTAGACCTTGAAGCTGAACAGTTTTGTGAGGCTGGAAACCTTTTAGTCTGGAAAATGATGGTTCAACCAATGATTACAAACCAGTCAACACACAATTGACGCATTATCACCTTCATAGAGCTTCAGCTAAATGTCTTAATTACACATCAGCCGAAGCAATGTTCACTCTTCTTTGAGCTCCATTTTGTTCTTCACCAACTACTAGAGCAACAACATTAAAACGTTCTCTACGACATTCAAATCAATGTGACACACCTTCATAACTTTTGAAACACTGCCTCTGGTGGTCATCCAGGATTCATAGAACCGGAGTTACCTTCGTAACTTTCGTATCACAGCCGGCCGAACTCGACCTTCGTCGAGGGAGAAAAGCTCCCAGAGGGACGAGACTTTTAGTTTTCTAATCGTGGGTTAAAAAAATGATACTGAACCAACAATAGAACAGACTAACGTTCCTTTAGCCTGTTTAGTCTGACGATCTTTATTTAAAAAACAGATGAGCGATACTGCAGCCGGCCACCAGGGGAGCGATCGAGATGATTTAATTGCGTAACACTGCGAGGAGGCGGTCCTTCAAATATTCCTCTATATTCACCTGCTAGTTGATGACATTGCGTAGCGGTTATCAGCTTCTTCTGGAAAGCAGTGAGAGTGAACTGAAGTGATGAATAGGACCACAATTTCTTGTGGATTGTACTTTTTTTTTGGATTCTTTACATCAACTCATAGTCAAAGCTACTTGCGCGGCGCCAAGCGGTAAATTAGTGACGAGCTGGCGAACATATCGGAAAACATTTAGCGTTATAAAATATGGAGTACTGGCGCTTTAAGGTTGGCTGTGAGACCAGTAGAGAGACAAGTAGGTGGACCGTGTGACACGAGGACTACCCCGAACGTGTCGTGACCCTGTGACCCCTCAGTGGTTTTACTTCTCCGGCTGCCATCTGAACACAAGCGGCTCAGTGTCAAAGACCCACAACCCCACACACATACACACTGCACACCTTGTGGGTGGAGGAGTCTGCATGGGTGGAGCAGTGGATGTCCACAGAAACACATTCACGATGCTACGTTTATGGTGTGGTGAACGGTGTCCACATCTGCCCACCAGTGTCACAGAGTCTGTGTGTGTGTGTGTGTGTGTGTGTGTGTAATAATCTCCCACAATAGATATTGCATGTGCTCATGAATGTGTGTGTGTATCATGAACTCCCACAGAGATAGCAGAGCTGTGGTGAAAGGGAGTTTCCGCCCTCGGCCCACCACAACATCCCGGAGTCATTTTCAGATCCGAAAGAGGCTCCAGAAGGCGAGAGGAGACGCTCTGTGATGCGGCTCAGATGAAAACGTCTCACTGTTTCACCTCGCAGGCGCCGCATCCCTCGATAGCGCCGGGGAGATTCGGGCCTTTTTTCTTTTTTTTTTAAACCGAAAAGGCCGCAGGAACACACGGGAGCGAAACCCGTCGACGCAAACGGGATCGCCCCGAGAGGCGCGGCTCACGTTTCCAACGCGACCACCTCCCACCCAACAAAAAAAAAGGTCCGCGTTGTGTGTCCGTGACCGTCTGTGACCCTCTCTGTGAGACGCGGTTACGTCGGGGGAACTTCAACCAGTCCGTCAGTCGTCCCACAAATGATATCTTTCAACCCCGTTTGTAATTACAAATTGCAGAGCACACGAGGGCATTGTTGCCTCTTCAATCAAATCCAGACTCTAAATCACCTTTTATTACTGGAATGGGAAAATACTGCAGGTTATAATTGCCGCTGGCTTGAATATCCATCACTGAATAATCATATTTTATATAACTATGTTGTGCTTATGCTGGCAACGACCTTCCGTGACCCCTGCTCTCCATCGCCTAACACTCATTACCGTTCGACTTTTTGAGAAATGGCATGATTTATCGGCACTCCCTTTGGACTGGAGGAACACATTCTTTGTTGGTATATAACTGAGCCCATAAACAATGTGCACTTTACGTTCATCGTCCAGCAGACTCGTTCCTTCTGGCAGGAAACAAACGGACGATGACAACTTTAAATCAGAGACTTTAGTCCAACTTTCCCAATTGACAGAAAAAATCTTCCATCATATTTACCCACACCACTAACCAGAGGAGTACGAGTGTGTACGTGTGTGTGTGTGTGTGTGTGTGTGTGCGAGAGAGAGAGAACGCCTGCACTTGCCAGTTGTTGATGCAGATAAGCACAGGGATCACACTTGACCCTGAGAGTAATGACTTATAAGCGTATAGCTGCAGGGTTAAGAGAGGCGCAGGCTAAAGGAGGGCTAATTGAGCAATCTGTGTGTGTGTGTGTGTATGTGTGTGTGTGTGTGGCGGCGGCGCCAATGGGTGTCTTGACCTGCTCTGACTTCGGCAGTGTGCTCGGTTAATGGCGCCTGACCTGTCGACCGCGGGGTTTGTAACGAGCGCGGCTCAGCAGAACAACGGCGGAGCGGAAGACGTGGAAACCGTTAAAAATGTCATATCCTGACGACGGTTCCTTATCTTATTACGAAAATAAAAAGCTCTGACGCTGCTTATCCTAATGCGCAGTCCATCGTCACGCGCAGAGGTCGCGTACAAATGGCGTCGTGTTCGGCGTCGAGACAAACCGATGTATTATTTGAAAAGTTAATAAAATATGTCTCGGCCACATCGTTATTTTCTTCTTCTCTGCAGCCAAAACTAAATTATCTTCCATTTTCTCCAAGAAAACCAATGAAATCATTCGATGTTTCTCGTTGAGTGACAACATGAGAACAGTACAGACTTCTACAGCGAGACAGAGACCTTTTAATAATAAGACAAGTTGCCTCTTTCTCCTTAGAGCTGCAGCGAGGATGAACTCCACAGCTCATCTGGCGCGGTTTCAATGTGTGTGTGAAGTTATATTATCAATACCACGAAGCACACACACACACATATATCTGTGGAGTACAGCGGAAGAGAGACAGAAGAGAGTGGGGGATGCTAGGAGGGTAAAAAATAAAGGATTATGCCCGAAATAAGAAATGTTGACGGACAAAGCCGGCAATTTGTGGGATCTGAGCATAAAGCAAACAAAGGGCAGCTTTTGTAAGGAATAATGCATGTCAGCCGTGTCCTTGTCCCGCCGCGGCTTTGAACGCTGCTGGGGTCGTCCATCGCTCCGCTGTGTGTGCCGTGTTGCTATATTAAAGCCAGTCACCTCAAAGGGGGGAGAAGAAGAAGAAAAAAAAGCCTCAACTATTCAACAATTGAATGGCGGGGCTCTCATTATGGCCGATGTGGGCAGGGAAAAAGTGGCTTTTGGGGGTTTTCAAATTCGGCAACTTAAAGCCCTCCTGTTAGCTCGGACGAGCTGCTGTTTATCCCGATGCCTTCTGGGGGCTAAACATAGTCAACTGTCATTATCTCACTCTCTGTCTGTCTCTCTCTCTCTCTGTGTCCTCCCACTCGCTCACATTTATTTATTTCTCCCCTACTTTTCTCATCTAATGACCCGTGTTGTGTTGTTGTTTGTCTCCCACATCCCGAGGAGACAGAAAAGGACCACCTATATGGATGAAAGCCACAAGTGTGTGGACGGCATTCCTCACGCGACATAAAGCCGAGGAGGCTGTGTGTTACTGTATGTGTGTGTGTGTGTGTGTATGTATGCCCTCCAGCAATATGACCCCCCCCCCCCCCCATAAACGAACCGCCTTCATAGTTTGCCCTAAAAGCATTTCTATTCAGAGGCCTGGACGGTTGGCAGAGCCGCTTCCCAGCAGCTCCACATGAATAGAAAAAGCCATATTAGAAAAAAAGAGGCGCGGGGCACATGGGATGATGTGAATATGTATTAGCATGCGCGGCGGCGGCGGCAGAGTGCAGAAGGAGACGGCCAGAGGGAGGTGAAAGCCGTCTTTGTGTCCGCAGGAACCCTCCGGTGGACCCTCCCCTTCAGGAGCCCCGGGGGTTGCCCGGGCGCTGCGGTGGCGGATCACAGTTAATAACTGTGCGGTGGGGCTGTCAGAGGCACTTAGCGTGACGCTGGGCAGGCCAAGGGGCCCGGGGGTGCCGGCGGGCCCCCCGACGGGGGCCTTGCCCAGCGTATACACACACACCAGCGCCCCGGACACCCAAAAAGCGCTCGGCCGAGAAGCGGAAGAGACAGCGAGGAAAAAAAAGGAGATGGAGACGTTATAACGTTAGAGGTCGGAGAGGATGGATCGCAAAAGAAACGCGACCGTTGCAGCGCGTCGGGCGTCTGATCGGAGCGGAGAGGATAACAAACTGGGACGCGACGGAGAGCTCAAGCCCGAGCTCGGGTGTCCCCCCTCATGAGTTCTGGGTCAACTTTAATGCAGCTCCACAGCTCAATCCTGGATGGAGCTTAGAGGGGGCGGGGCTGTGCTCACGTCACGCGACAATACGCACAGCGGTCCGCACCGTGGTACGGCCGCGCTGAACTCCGATGCAAATCGTTCCACATGGGTTTTGGCGTCGTCCAAAGTTGTCGTGTTTTTAAGTGCAAACCTCGCTCTTAGTGTTGCTATCTCTCCCCCCCTGCAGCTCGGCGGGACATCGCCGTCTGTAAAACACAAATAAGTTCATTGGAGTGTAAATCTGGGGCGTATCTTTACTTATTTGACTCACATTAGCTTCAGCTGGACTCTGTTACGTTCTGCTCGACACACATTGTGTTGTGGGGTCTTTTCGGGCCCCATGAGGACATTTCATTGAGCTGACGCTTTTATCCAAAGCGACTTACAAAAAGTGCATTCAACAATGAGTACAAACCCAGAACAACAAGAATCAAGAAAGTACAATTTCTCCGATAAAATTAAACTACAAAATGCTATCAGTAAGAGACATTTAATTGCTAATAAAGTGCTACTTTCTTTCAATGTGTAGTCGAAAAAGACGAGAGGAACAACTGTAGCGGTAAAAAAAAAAAAAAAAGACAAGTACATCGTTTCGAGACTCTGAATCATTTAATCAACGAGTAGAAAACACATCTACTTAAATCCTCCTGGCAAAGCAGCCAGTTTTTTGATAAATGCTACAAAACCAAAACCTTCCACTGAAGCACATCTAATGCGAGCTGCCTGCGAGGGACCACATCTCCAATCATCAGCACCAGACGTTATCTGACCCTCAACAAAGTGCCTCCACAAACTCTTATCTGATTCCCACTCGTAAAGCTCAAGGTGGGCCGTCTCGTGTGCAGGGGGGGAGCGACCAATGAAGACTCGTCTGATCTTGAGTGGCGTTTTTTCCCCCCGTGCCAAACTGCCCTGTCTGTCTGTGAACTCCAAAGTCCAGCTCATCCCCTGTTGACTAGATTAGATAACCCAGTTTTAGAGGCAGGGAGACTGTTTGCTCAGTGACTCCTCTCCGCCCTAATAGCGTCTGATCTAATGGGAGATTGCAGGCTGCTCGCAGACAGCGGACGACCTAAACAGCGTCATGGCAATGGCCAAACAACCAGAGGGAAACAAAGCAGGGCCGCGCTTTAGTACCTGTAATTACCAGATAAATATCAGCTTCGAAGTGACTGCAATAACTATCACATGATGCCTTTAATTACAGCTATTATGTCATCTGTGTTGGTTGGAATATATAAAGGTCATGGTGACTGAATGAAAATGGGCTGATGTTTTTATTTTTTTTTCCTTGTGCCTGATGTCGGCTTTTGTGGAAACTGCTTCAGAGAGGTGTTAATTCAACTGGATGCTCATTTCAGAGGATGTAGTTTGGGGTGATGTTGATACTGAGAGGCATTTATGTTGTTTATCCAACCGTCCTCGATATGAATAGAGTGGACAAAATAATAGAAATACCCGTCAGTAGGCTCTGCTGGGCAGCGGCACGTGAATATTTAAGCTCGGGGGGAAGTTTACTACTGTTTAAAAAAGATCAGTAATTCTGCTTTTATTTTTTCATATCATGAGTATTGTATTGTGCTACATTTAAAGTTCCATCCATTACAATATATATTAAAAAAACGTGAAAAAGTGTGGAATCAAAGAAAGGAGCCAAATCTGCAGCTGCAGCCTTTCAATAAGTACTAATACCACAGTTTGAAAATATTCTACGTAGTAAAAAAGCATTTAAAACATTACTTAAGTAAAAGTATTATCTGTCATATATACTATAAAAAAGTAAGAGTCTCAAAAATATAACTACGAAAAATTAAAGTAGTCGTAGCACAGTAAAATGTTCTGTTAGTATTTTACTAGTAAATATGATGTTTCTGGATTAATATTACTGCTACATTAATGTGTATGTTGCATTACACCTTTCTATCATGTGGGGTAGTTTAATCTCCAACAATGCATCATATTCTTTATAAGAGCATCATATGATGGTAGCTCCGCTGTCCTGTGAGAAACATGTATTCAAAAAAAGGTCAACTTTTTATGACCCAGTTTTTTTTCCAGCAGTGTTTTTAAATACTTAATTTGGCGTGAGAAGTAGGATAATTTTCTTTATGAATACTTTAAACTGCAGTTCATCACAAACATTCAACACATCTGAAGATATACATGGTTTTCACCGGACAGGAAGTGGACGAAAAAATGTAATTTGTAAAGTAATTAAAGCTGTCAGACGAAGGTAGTGGAGTAAAACATATTATATTTACCTCTAAGATGTGGTGGAGCAAGTACCATAAAATGGAGTACTCAAGTGTAGTACAAGTACCTCTAATCTACATGCACAGACATTAATGGAGTGTCGGCGGCCACACGACTGCCCGCAGCTGCCAAACCCGGAAGTGACGTAATGAGGCAACGTTGACGTAATTACGTTCACGGGCAAGAGTGCTTGACCGTTGAGACTCGGGCCGATGCTTGCAGTTCGTGAACAGAAGTAAAACATTCACAACAATGCAATCAATTTCCAAATCTTGTCATGAAAGTTTTTTTTTTTTTTTTAAAGTAAATGTTGAATCTATCTTAATTAATACCAAGCCGGCCAGCCCGCTAAGGCAAATCAAACACCCCCACGAACAGGTGCATGCTGGGATTAGCTAGCCAACATCCTAATGTTCGTTACTTTTAGATACTTTTTCCAATTACCGAGGCCATTTTTCCTTCGCTGCGGGAGGACTTTCTGGTGTTTGTGACATTAATCCGCCTCAGAAAGCTTGTTTTGGAAATTTTGAGGAGCAGCAGTGGGACATAAAGGCTTGGTGGACTGGTTATACTGGGACCAGCTAAGCTAGTGGGCTCAGGGCTGGACCCTCCTCGCTGGGAACGGAGAAGCCGAACAATGCGCGCGAGACCGGCTGAGTGACGTGCAGACGTGAGTACGACAACAGGTAATATTATAAATTAAATATTAGCATTAATGTTTACATATCATTAATCATTATGCCCATTTAATTATTATTTTAATTATTTATATTTAAATGATTGACTTTATATTATTGTTTATTCCACCCACTATGGGCTTTTTCTGGTTGTGTATAATTGGGTTGTGTGCACAGCTGGCTGCATTTTTAGAATGTATTGTTGGTTTGGCCTTTTGTGGCGTGATGTTCCTATTGCATACTTGTAACACCATAATGCAATTTAATTTGTGGCCCCAAGGAGTTTTTTTTTTTTGACAGAAGTATACTTTTACATGAGTGAATTTATTTCAACTCACAGAACTTCTACTTCCCTGTTTGTATTTAACTTCTGCTTGCTTAGTTAGAGAACCAGATCGATGAAAGCAGTTAGATTAAAACTGAAACTATGAGCTGAAAGATGCTCAAAAAAGCTCTGTAGAGCTGAAGGGACGACTCTCTTTCAGGCTCATCACTACAAGCAATACAAGTTTTCACAATACAAGTAGTCATCGATCCAGTGAAATATTGATTACAGCCGCTTTAAATGAAAGGCCTTTGCACTAGTGAGCATGAGATATAATTCAAAGCTTACCTGAGCCTTCCAGTGTGTGTGTGTGTGTGTGTGTGTGTGTGTGTGTGTGTGTGTGTGTGTGTGTGTGTGTGTGTGAGTAGCTCTGTTGCTGGCGTCTCTGGCGCTCTGTTTAAATCATCACTTCCTGCTCTCAATCCCCACGTCTGCTTATCCATCATTTCATAAGTGTGTGTGTGTGTGTGTGTGTGTGTGTGTGTGTGTGTGTTGGTACGTCTCGGGGTCCTGTTGAACCTCCTCCAGCCTCCCATGGGCGGCGGGCTAAAATACCAGGGGGCTGCTCCCCTCAAGACACCCCTCAAATTACGGCCTAATCAGTTAGCCCCCGGAGCAGGCCCTCCACACCGCTCACAGACAAACACACGGACCCCCAGACCTACAGCAACCTCATCCTACCCCCCCCCCAGCCCCCAAACCCCCAAACCAAACCTCCAGACCGGCCTTGTCCCTGCAAAGACCTCGCTCCCTCTGTCTCTCCTCTCTCTGAGATAAAACAGGTCCAGCTCCAGTTTGAGAAAAGTGTCGGCTGCTCCTGTCCCTCCCTCACTTACCCACTGCTCTTGTCTAATGTCTAGTCTACATGGCCCTTTCACCTCTCTCTCACACACACACACACACACACACACACACACACACACACACACACACAGACATATTGTAAGGAGTAGTAGTTTTAGCTGAACTTGCATTTGGATCCAGACACATTGTGACCTCTGCTGCCAACTTAAATCATCATTGTGAGTCCTTTTCACTTTTTTTTTTTCTCTCCTCCTGATTTGAGTGGTTTTACGCTCTTTTCATGAGTTGAGTAATCTCGTGAACTTCAACTCCGCAAATCCAGTTCCAACCCCCATTGTGCGATTTTCAAAACGCTGCGTCGGTCGCTCGGAGAGTAGAGCGAGTTGCATTTCATTTGTAGCACATCGTAAGTGTCTGATATTACAATTAACACTTTCTATAACAATCCCCCATCGCCTTCTTGTTTTAATATTTACTGCTGCTGCATGAATCACTACTCGTACTCGTTCCGGGTCAATAATCTCTTTGTAATGTACAAAAAATAGGACCGTGAGAAATAAAACAATGTCATAATATCACTTTGGCACCGCAGTTTATGTCAACAAGTATCTGGCGTTTTTCCCTTGGATCATTACTTTACTTACACACACACACACACCTACACACACCTACACACACACACACGCACACACACACACACACACACACACTTGGATCCGCTGCCCTAATGTGATGCTTTGTCAACTAAATCATTGCAACTCTACCCGGTTAATCAATGACACATGGCAGGTTCTGGCAATGTCAGACCTTCACCGACTCCATTCCCCTCATCTGCGTTGTCATTCCCATTCCTCTATTCCCCCTGCCCCTCCCTACACCTACACACACACACACACACACACACACACACACACACACACACACACACACACACACCCCATGTGCCAAACCAGACCACTCTCCATATACACTAATGCTTCTGTTCCCTTCCGAGCAGCTCCATCCGTCATGTTCACTCCGCTTAGGATTCCCATTTGTTTTCATTTCACAGCATTAAAAACAAAACGACACACACACACACACACACACACAAAACTCTCATCAAATACAAAAGCAGCAAAGAAAAGTGCAACATCCACCGAGCCAGTGGATTAGATGCTGGGATTTATTCGTGAACATTTATTCGGTACATTTATTTATTTACTGTCATTCTACCTCAGTAGACGAAGCATCCTCACAATGTGCGGCGCGCGTTGCCCGTCCAGAGTCACAGTTTCTCGCTCAAGGACGTACTTGGAAATGAGGACAGGAATCAAGCGGGGTTTGAACCGCCAACCCTGCGTTTGGCCTCAATCGCACACACACCTTTTTGAGATTTAAAAAAAAGAATCTGAAGGAGATCGAGGACGATCCATATCTTAGTAACTGTGTTGCGATTATGTGAACGTTATGAAGTTATAATCCCCTTGAACACGCTAATTTTTAATCCTCACCGTGCTGCAAATAATAGACGCTCTCTTCTTCATCCTCTCCAACACTCTCCACCCGTCTTTTTGCGTCCAGCGCTCCGTCCCTCAACATGTTCTGTATTAGTGGGTCTTTGTTGAGTGTTTTTTTTGTTTTTTGAAGTATGAAAATGAAGGAGGTGGGTGGGCATCCGACCGCCGCACTCCGAGGAGACCCTGTGACGCACACAGAACTATCCTCTGACTCCATTAGCATACCTCTGCTGGCTCGGCTACAGACGGCTGGAGCCGCCTCTGCAGCTCTCTTATGTGGCTGCTATTATGTTTGCATGGCGGCTGCGCCACAGAAGTATTTGGAGGCCAAGAGGTCTGTCAATTTTTTTTTTTCTTTAAATGCATTAAATCCTCTGAGATCCCCGACTGCTTTAAGGACATCCACACAGAAGACTTTCTTATCGCCAACAGAATCTGATTCTTATTTATATATATTTTGACACTTATTACGCCGTTAATAAAGTCCGGATTGAATACTGTGAGGGATATTTAAAACATATGCTGGGTCCCGCTTCAGTTTTCTACTGTTTATTGACTTGGTTCTTTTCATTTTGTCCCATTTTCTCCTCCAAAAAATAAGTTTGTTTCTTTGTTTCACATGCAAAGTGTCTGAAAGCCACAAGACGCTTTGTGACCACTTACATTTCCCTCGTGAAACATTTGAAAAAGTGAACTATAACACACATAAAACAGGTTTTTCTATCAGACGAATCCTAATGTGCTTTATTTAAGGTTTTGGTCACAGACCACATTATTGGACTTAAGTAGATGTACTAATACCACACTAGTAAAGTACTTTACTACAGGTAAAAATACAACAATCAAAAATGTACATTAGTAAAATCTAGATATACTTTAAAGAAAAAGTATTCATAGTGCAGTAGAATGTTCCCTGTCAGTGTTTCACTATCGTATATAAAGTTTCCGGATCATTATAAACTTTATTACGTCGTCATATTACAAACATTTTTAGATACATACATGAAATTTGCACTCTGCATTTAATCCATAGGTATTTAGGAGCAGTGGGCTGCTGAGAAGCGCTGCATTGTTACTGCTGCATTAATGTGTATCTTGCATTTGAACTCCTTTATATGTTGTTTATTAGTGAGCATCATATTCTATAAGATCATCACACGTTTGTAGCGTCAGAAGCTCGTACCTCTAAAAAAAAAGAAACCTGCTTTCAGCTTTGTGACGATGCAGCTGATCGAAGAGGCTTTTGAAAAAAATAAAGTTTGTTCATCTCAATAAGCAGGAGGATTTTCTCAACTGAGAAGTAGTGGAGTAGAAATATAAAGATACTTAAAATGGAGGAACTCATGTCAAGTACAAGTAACCCAAATGTAGTTTTTTAAGCATGAGAGTAAATGTGACTCAAATTCCACAACTGAACGTCTTTACTGTGAATATTTGTGATCGTATTGTGCGTGTTCCTGCACCAAGAGAATAAAGAGATCCAACACTTTTATAACAAAAGGTTTCTCGTTCACAAATTCCCCGTGAAGCAGTCGGAGAGGCACGACATCCAGAAACAAAATTCTAGTTTACTGACGAGTTCGCAAGAAGGAAACGTTGTTACAAACTCCTGCTGCATTCAAATACCCTGAAGGTTAATATTAGTGAAGATACCAACATAAAAAATATTGATACAATAGATTTTTGTACCTCAGAATATACCTCCTTTATATATTTTTCTATAAAAGCAAAACATTTGAAGGGAGTAATGTAAAAGTAAACCCACGCAATTCAAGAAAAATATACTATAAAAAATCTTCTCACTTAAGTGGAAATTGACCGGCAGTGGGAACCAGTCTGTGTCCCATCACTCAGGTTGTCCTATTGTTATTAATTTGACCTTCAAAGCCTCCAGCCGTCATAAGACCTGCACATCTCGGCCGTTCATCTGAACATTAGCGGATGAAGACGGCAGTTTGGGGCCATTCGGGCTCCTGCCTCCTCCTGCAGCGGGATAACGTTTCACCAGTTTAGATTAGTCCACTCAGGGCCCATCAACACATGTGGAAGTGACCCTCAGACGCCTCTCGCGGGCCCGCTGACTGTCTGTGTGTGTGTGTGTGTGTGGGTGAGTCAGAGGAAGTGCACGGGCCAGCTGATGCGGTGTGTGCTATGTTAACCCGTCCAAGGGCAGCATAGCAATAACAAACACACGATCACAGCAGCGAAGCTCACCTCTGACCCCTGCACCCCTCCACGCAGCCGGCCAGATCGGTATCGCTCTGACAGCCACTCAGGAGCCAGCCAACACACACACACACACACACATATTTAGACGCACTAAATACTGCTCAGGCCAGTTCGCCCCCCACCCTCCCTCATCCCCTCAATGCAAGTTTTCAATCATTGACTCCCTTTAGAGAAATCAAGGGATTTACTTTGTGAGACAAAAGCTTCCTCATTGGTGTCAGACAGTAAATGATTGACATTTACTTTGAATGCTTTGGCCCCGCCCACCTTGGGTGGGGGGGTCTGGTGCAGTGTGGTGTGTGTGTGTGGGGGTGGGGGGGCGTTCAAAGTGAAAACCATCCACCCTCCCGCACCCTAGTTTACCCACAAGGCCGTTTGTACTGTCTGTGTCCCGGCGGTGACGGGTCGTAGACGGGGTTGTTTTTGGGGAAGAGTTGTGACGCCGACGACGGAAAGCTTTGAGGACCACAATGCTTCATGGTAGGATCTGCATGTGTGTGTGTGTGTGTCTGTGTGTGTAGGCGTTCTTGTCATCCTGGTCCTCAGTCATGTGGAGTGTATGAGCTGTTGAAAAATCTGTCGTTATTCGCTTTAGTATCTGCAGCTCTGCGACCGCCCGTCCTCAAAAAGAAAAGCCCTCCACACTAACTCTCCTTCATTGGTTCCTCCCCCTTCTTCTCCCTCCTTCGACTCAGAGCCGACACTTTTAAAAAGCGGATCACTTTTCCGTTTCCTCCGAACATCAGCCGGCTCGTGACGCGAGGGCTCTCAGGTATATCTAGAGGCGGTTATGAGGACAGACAGCTCGACATGAGCGCACGTGTTCCACGACTGTGACTGAGCACGAGAAGTGGAACGGAGCTGAATTCAGAGTGACTTCCTGCTGTGTGTGTGTGTGTGTGTGTGTGTGTGTGTGTGTGTGAGTGTGTGAGAGAGAGAGAGAGAGAGAGAGAGAGGCTCTCTGGAGAGGTGTGTATGTGTGTAGCCTAAAACTATGTTAGTGAGAGATCCATTTTATTTTAAAGCCTGTACTGTCTCTTCTGCAATGTGTGTGCGTGTCTCGGTGTGAGAGAGTGTGTGTGTGTGTCGGCATGAGTGTGAATCTCGGTGTGAGTGTAGCCTTAAAAGATGTTAGAGCAAGAGATCCTTTTTATTTTGCTGAAGACTGTCCTGTCTTTTCTGCAATTTGTGTGTGTGTGTGCGTGTGTGTGTGTGTGTGTGTGTGTGTGTAAATATGTCACGGTACAGTGAGAGAATTGACTTCATTGAGGCTGAATAATAAAGAGCCCTGAGATGACACGGGCTCACCTGTTTTTCGGTGACACCCGTTTAGTTTGAGGCCCTTTGGGGAGCTCGTGGTTCTCCGTTTGGCGCTGGCGGCGTCCATGAGGAAGACGACCCTTCTGGCAGGTCGAGTAAACCACCGAAACATTGAACACACTTTCCAAAAGCTCATTACAGAGACCTCCGCTGTTTTGTTGCTCGTGGGGCCCAATCAAACCTCCCTCCCCCTGCCATTCTTTTCAAATGAGAATTGAATTTCTTCTTCTCAGTGTTTACGTTATCATTTGTAAATCTCATACCAGGAGTTGGCGCGCGGGGCACACGGAGCGGGGAACTCATACGCATGTTTAATGAAGTATTTACAGATAATTCCAACTGTCAAATACGCGAGGCCGATGACATAGTGCAGAGTGCTGACGCTCACAACCACCTCCCTCCCTCTCCTCGCTCCCTCTCCTCGCTCCCTCTCCTCGCTCCCTCCTCGTTAAGCAGACGGATTTGATTTCAGGTAAGAACTTATTGGAAGGGAAGAGGAGGAGGAGGAGGAGGCCCAAAGCGAGGGCCACAGCATTTACCGAAAAGGAAAGTGTGTGTGTGTGTGTGTGTGTGTGTGTGTGTGTGTGTGAGTGTGAGCTCCACAGGGCAGACGTTGGGAAGCTGATGATGACATTCGACACATTCTGTGTCTGATGGACGCGCAAAAAATACAAGTTGTGCAGTTTGTTTGAGACTCTGAAGGTCGGCTGCACGCTGCGACCTTTAAGTGTTTCATGGACATCAGGAAAAGACATGAATCTCAAATCTGCCTTTCTAAATTAAAAAATGTACTTTCAAATGCGGCACTTTATAAATATGCCTTGTCTGCGTTGTAATTTGGCTTCCTCAATGGTTAACACATCATTTATAGATCAATAATAAGCACCAATAAGAACAAATATATACTAAAGATCCTTTTTCCTGTGATTAAAAATGCCATTTTGCATGCTAATATTCCATCAATGAATGCTTAATAAGTTGTTAACTAATAGATTTTGTTCAATATGCACAACTAAAAAGGCATCTACCTGATCTGAAGTAAATGATTTAATATAAAAATTGTGTTTGTTATTTAAATTTGGTATTAATTTGAAAATGGCAACAGTTGCACACACAACTTTATATATTATTCAGGTCTGAATATATATATATATATATATATATATATATATATATATATATATATATATATATATATATATATATATATATATATATAGGTTAGGAATAATACTGATTTAATTTATTTTTACTTAAATTAAAACACGTATCCTTCTCACTAAAATAATTTGCATAATTACTGTTAGTCCTCTTCTAATGATGTAATGTACGTGTTGTTCCTGGGTGGTACTACTTTAAATAAAACCTGCTATAGTGTTGAGTCTCTGCAGCTTCTCGGCGGAGAGGGAAACTGTGTGAAGGAGCAATAATGGAGTCTGAGTCGTGACCTCTGCATGGAAGCAATTTGGGGGGAAAGACTTGAAAGAGCCGTAAAAGACAAATTAATCCTCGACGGAAACGAGATACATCCTTTAAAAACAACCACTTGGACGCTTTGGCCCATCGGTCACTCTTTAATGCGAGCGGAGGGATATTAGAGCCGCACTCAGGCCCGAGAACACTCCGCATCACACACTGACTGCTGAGAAAACCTCACGCATCTATTAGCGGGTACAACGACAACGCAGAAGTGAGTCCATCAGCTGAACTTTACATCTTCCCCTCCTCGATTTGCTCCAATCAGGCGAAACCAGCAGAAATATGAAAATACGTGTATTTATTTTCGCCCAGGTTTTTGTTTAATAGTCTGCTTTGTGTCACGCGTCTGTTGTTCGTTGTGAGTTATTACTTTCGTTTTCAATTACAGGTGATCGTAACCAGCACGAGCCTTTAATTTAGCGGAACACTGGGAAACGTAGAAATTACTAAAAACAAGAAAAAAAGAAGGAAAAACTTAAATCATAACAGGATGCTAAAGGCTATTATTATTTGTATTGTTATAATTAGTAATATTACTATTAGTACTATTATTTACTTATTATTACTATCCCACTTGTTAATATACTATTTAATATATTATTATTTTGTACTAATATATAATTATAATATATATTCTTATTCGTAGTGGGTAAAATAAGCAAATATCTCGTTAATTTACTATTCATTTCGTATTATTTTTGCTATTCTTACTAATATTATTGCTATTTTAGGCCTCGTAGATTTGTAGCTAATTCGGTCAAATTCTAATGACATTAATAAAACACTTCATTATTTATTATGTTAATTATTTATTCTCACTTGAGTTTCCGTCCTCAGGTCAGTTTCTGTGATTCATATATACGAATTTTACACCATATTTTGGCCTTGAAGGCCTCTTCTCTTCTTTTTTTTACGTTGTCTCGCTCATCATCATCCAGCAGTGCACAGAGAGCTCGTAACACAACCAGCATTGTCATAAATAAATGAAGCACATGTGAAGTGAAACACCGACTACAATCCAATCAGACGAATCGATTTTCTTTTGTTAATTGATCCGATTAAGAAACGCTTGTTAACTGCCATTGCGTAACAAATAACAACGTCATCGACATATTTAGGGTTTTTGTGTTATATTTCAATGTGTAACGAGACGGTTTCCAGGCCACAACCTCCAACCTCATCTTCACGCGCACCTTCTTCATTTGTCTGATGACCTTCTGCCCCAAATAAGTAATTACAAACATTTCACCACAAATCATTTGCATCCAGTCATTTGTTCAGGACAATACGACGCTCACGTAAACGCTGCAATTATTCCTTTTAGAGGCAATCAAAGATGCAGAAATCAAATTTATTCTGACACTTTCTTTTATAATTAGGTTTTTTTTGGTTCCCTGTGATTTTTTTTTTCTGTCTTTCTGTGTTTTTTTCTTGCCACACAGCCGCGCTGTTTGCACAAATGTCGCCGGCTGCTTTTCTCTCAAACTCTTCACAAGGTGAACAACAGACATCCGAACCAAATCCTAAGATCCTGTCAAAAAGCGCGTCACAGCTGCAGTCACGTGACACGGAGGAACAGATGAGCTCGTGCACGGTGAATAGAAACAGTTCAAAAGAAGAACATTTGTTATATATATATATATATATATATATATATATATATATATATATATATATATATATATATATATATATACAGTTCATGTTCTTCCATGAAGGTACATTTAGGCTAAAAACAAACAAACAATTATTAATGTTTTTTCTTCTTCTTTTGATCCAACCCAGATGCATTCTTCTCCAAATTATTCCGCTGACTTGTTTGAATTTTTAAATGAGTTGTGTTCTGGAGTTCTGTTTCAAATCACACAAAAAATGTCTTTTTTTTTTATAAATCGGTCTGCTCTCTGGATGTGAAATAAATACGAGTGTGTTATTCTTTTCCTTCTTAAGAGGATGGGGGGTGATCGGTCACAGCACACACACACACGCATACGCACACACACACACACACACACACACACACACACACACACCTGCAGAACAGACGTGCACCTCAATAGCTGCCCCACATTTTGCTTTGCAAACGCTATAATGACACAAAGTTTCGGGCACAAATAATAGAAATAAATCCACGTGAGTTATTCACAGCAGTCCTCTGGATTTGTTTCTATTTCAGGGATTAATATTGAGTTGTTCTTCGCGGCGTTGTGGAGCGTTTCTCGTCCTTCCTAGGCCCACTGTCCCCACAAAGAGGTGACAATAGATAAAGAGTGTAAGTGACGCAGACGGCTTCAATAATTCAATAATTCAGCAGCCTCATGTCGCTGCACGATGTGAAACCAACACGTGTTTGTGTGTGTGTGTGTGTGTGTGTGTTAACGGGACATTTCTGAGAGTAAACACGGTGCAATGCAACATGACGACGTCCACGACACGCTAATGTGTTATTGTCCTCTGCAGGACAAAGGATTAAAGTTGACAAAAAAAATAGAAACCTGAGAGAAACGGTTTCAATATTTAATCACAGAAGGACAGTGACGAGGCTCGTGGTGTTTTGGTTGTGACATTGTTGTGTGTGCGTTTTCTGGTGTTGTGTGTTCCTTTGTAATGTGTTTATTGTCGGCTGTGCAATGTCCCTGCATATGTTTTACATATTTTTTACATATATTTTGCTTAGATTTCTCTTGTTTAATTCATGTTCGACTAACGAATACATTAAGTGTCGTAGTATACGTTCACGTTAAAAGTCTTCCAAATGAAATGACATTTAATGTGTAATTAAAATACATACATCTTACATATTAGGGCTAAATATTGATTGTGTGAGCTTTGTCAAATAACAAATAAGTTTCCCCGACTGTGGAGTAACGAAGGTTTCCAATCGAAAGCGATTAAATATTTAAGCAAAATCCATTCGTTTCGTTGAGTTTCCTGCATAAAAGCAGGAATTAATGAAGAATGAACGAACTGCACGTTAAACGGCGACAACCAAACGAAATGTTGATGTGAATCCACCTCAAGTTTCCAACCGTCTGATTGATTTAAAGACGATTGCCTAAATAAACTACGGAGGCCGCAGCAGGTCACGTGATGTGTCCAAAAGCGGCAGCTTGGAGCTGAATGTCCTCTCAATCCCAAAAAAACCCCGAAACAAACCGCTGACACTTTGGGTTTAACAGCCCTCTGCATGGTGAGAAACACCTCAAAAAAGCTTTAAAATTGTGTTGTAACGCGTTTTATGTTCAACCTCTAATGAGCACTTTGACGATGGAATAAAAATAACTGCACGAGACTCGTAAATGTCACCGAGCTGCCTCGCGACAACCTGCTCAGATCACGAGCTTTCATGCTTTTTAAAAAAGTTATTTAATTATTTCTTCCTCTGCTGTTAACACCCCCCCCCCCCTCCCCGCCATCCACCTTCCCACGTCATCACCGTCACCGTCATTATCATATTTAATAATATTGACGAATGAGCAGCGAGCAGCGGGACTGTGGCTGCTGCCACTTAACTCTCGCGTCGCATCCCGCAGCAGAGCAGCCAGGTGTCTGCGTCACACGAAGGTGAGTGCTTTTAATATAGTTTATTACTAATATTTTAATATCAATGTAAAGAGTCAAAGCTTTATAGTGATGCTGTTGTGTTTATTATCAAGACGTGATATCCTTCTATTTGATCAAAGAGAGCAAACCTGAGAGGAGGGTTGGGGGGTTGAAAAAAAATGAGGCCTCTGAATCGCTCGAGTCTATTTCCTGGAAAGCTGTCCACGCGCACGACAGTATGCATGCATGCATGCATGCATGGCGACGCACGCGCCCCCTTCTCACAGCAACTCAAAGCTCCGTGACATCTGCAGCACGCACGGTTGCAGTTTTGTGGCTCAATGTGTGTGACATGCTCTGGTTTAAAAAAAAGAAAAGAAGCAAGATTAGTCGCTGTGTGTGTGTGTGTGTGTGTGTGTGTGTGTGTGTGTGTGTGTGTGTGTGTGTGTGTGTGCGTGTGCGTGTGTGTGAGGCCGCAGCAGGGACGGTGGCGCATGCAAATCCTCGGAGACTCGGTGTCTCCGCAGACACGAGGGCGAAATCACAGTCAAATATCAAAAGTTAAAAGTCAAATATTTGCTGCCGCTTCACAACGATACAAAACTCTCGCGGACGAGTTCCTGTTCACACAAGTTCACTCTTTCTGACCTCTCCACTTTTAAAAAACAAAAACAAATATTGACGCGGCAAATCATCACTTACTAAGAAAAGAAAATACATTTAAAAAAATGTCATTAATGAAACTGTTCCTTTCCTCAATGTTAGCTTTGCATTCAGAAATCACTCCACATCGTTTTGACCCTCGTCGACTTTAAGTAAAGACACCGCGTGACGTCTGTCAAGTCACAGGTCAAGGCTTGTGTGTGTGTGCGTGTACACGCGTGTGTGTGTGTCTGTCATAAGTATACCACCTGTGTGAGCGCGAAGTATTTCTCTATATATTTATATCATGTCCAGTATATAAAACTCATTGTCTGCTGGACGACACGAAGCATGAGGCGTTCACTGACCATCAGTAGTGAGTCGATTTAACTTATGTTGTCACATATTTAAAGTGTTTGTGTTTATGTGGCAGGAGGGATGGGAGGTGGGGGGTGTTACACGCATTCGTGCGTGTGTATCGTTAACATGAACACTGCTGTTGCATTGAGCACGTCTAACAGCACGAGAACGAGAGACTGGCCTTATTATTAGGCTACTTATTAACGTGCATCAGCGCGTGGACTTCACCTCCGGCGGCATTATTATCTGCGGGATGATTCTGGCAATGTGTGAAAGTATTAGAGGAGCTGATAAGTTCCTGCTGCGTGAAGCACAAATAGTCTTTTCTCCTGTAAAAAAAAAAAAAAATACCAACACGAGCTCTGTATCTCTGTCAAGGTCTCTGCTGATAGGCGGCGGCGCGCTGCGCGGCCCCGAGGACAAGATCTCAGCCAAGATAGCAGTTAGGAGAAAAAAAGCATTACGCAACTGGTTGCGTTGAAAGGAGAGACCATGGAGTCAAAGGAGACATTATTTAGGAAAGGATCCCCTCGTGGGTCCGTCCAGACTCCTCCAAAATACACGAGACACACAAATAAAGAAGTTTTGACGGACACTTATTTATCTCATTACGCGTCCTCGTATGAGCGAGATCCGGCCCACAACATGCTTTCATGGGTCAGATTAGTTTTCTCTTTTTTTTCGACGCCTCCTCCTCCGCTCCCTCCCTCCTTCCCTTGCTCTCTTTGTCTCTCCTCCCTTCTCTCCTCCCTCTATCAGTCAGTGCGCTCGTTGGCACGGGAACGATTGAAAGTGACACACTGATTAGAAACCCGCTCCTTTTGCGCCGATAAACCCCGCTATTGCTGTAAAGCCAGACGCCGCTGTGTGTGTGTGTTTGCGTGTGTCTGTTGTTTTTTTTGGGGAGGGTTTGCTTTCCGGTCAGATCCGTGTTGTGTCCTCCCAGGCTGCGTTTTGTTATTTGTGTGTTGTGTTGTTTTTTTTCTATTGTTGTTGCGCGTTTTAGTTTTCTTCCGAGGATGAAGCCATGCGTTCAGTGGAGGGCAGACTCGTGCCACAGAGACGCGGTTTGACAAAAGCCTGACAGGGAGGAAGAAGACAACACACACACACACACGCACGCACACACAAAAAGTGCATCGAAAACATCAACTTCGCTGCGCTCCACGGCTCGAGGGCAGACTCTTCTCCTCTCCTTAACCGCAGAAGAGCATCCTGCGCGCGGCTCTTCCACTCCGCTGCTTCACGCTGCTGTCGTGGTCTCACCCCCCAACACCACCTCACCTCACCCCGCTTCCCCTCCCCACCCCATCCCCGTCCCGTCCTGCCTGAGCAGCAGTAAGTGACTCGTGGGTCTCCGGTCCGGTTCTCTCTCCTTCTCTAACGCCCCGAGTCCAGATTCCGCGCCTGGAGCCGAACACACAGCCCAGCCCTGGATTCAATACTCCTGCTCAATGGACAGAGCCTCCTCAGCGGCCAGCAGCGCTACCGACACGCCGTAAACAGTGAGTAGTCTGCGGGCACTCAAGCTCCACCAAGACACCCGAAACTGCCCGTGAATGTATGAGGAAATATGATAGAAATGATGTATTGAAAAAAAACAAACAGCCCAAATTGATTTAATATTAGTGTCACTGATCGAGTCATAGCCAACTTTGTATCTCTGTCACTGTCCCTTTAGCTAATAATGAATAATTATTAGGATTATTAAGTGTTTTTATTGGATATTATTAGTGTGATATTAACATAACATCCACCCAAACCGGCCTTTTTTTAAATATCACAACAATATTAGTTATTATTGTCATAATTAGTGAGCCGGTCGGTTTTCTACAATAACTTTTATTAAAGTTTTGATCCATGCTTATTGCATGTGCGCGTGCATGATCCATTTCAGCTCGTTGGTACTAAAGTCAAACGTATTTTCTTTGTATTAGTATTATTGTATTTATTAAATATACGTTTTTAAAAAAAAAAATATGCACACGTTGGTACGTGTTTAAAATATTGTATAAGTTATTAAATCACTCAAGCAGTTTATGAATATTGGAAGTTAAATATTTATGGGGATGTTTTTCCTCCTTTTTTTCTTTAAAAAAAACTATTTTGGAAGCTTGGCAATGAGTGTTTTGATAAAATACTCATATTGATATACACATATCTGCGTGTGTGTGATTGTGTGTGTCTGTTTGTGTGTGTTTGTTTGATAAATCGTTCTGGAAAAACAAGAAATACGCTCCAACATCACTTTGTGACTTTTTAACTTTTAAGAAAAATAATTAATGAGCGATTATACTGCGAGAGGTGTTACTGGTTAACACCGAGCTTAGTTTTTAGCTTCTTCTTCTTCTTCTTCTTCTTCTTCTTCTTTTTCTTCTTCTTCTTCTTCTTCTTCTTCTTCTTCTTCACACCGCTTCAAGCTGCCGGTAAACGGGACAGGTGATGAATAAAACATACCGAGGGAGACCGAGAGATGTCGAACACGCTGCGGCTGTCTTTTTTTTCGGGCCAGCTACACGGGCCTTGTAACCTCTGCAGCACATGGGACTGTGTGTGTGTGTGTGTGTGTGTGTGTGTGTGTGTGTGTTTGTGTGTGTGTATGTGTGTGCGTGTTTGTGAGGGGAAGGACGGGAGGGGGTCAGAAAACCAGTGAGAAATATGAGCATCACAAAGCTTTAGGTCTGAATCGGAAGTTCGGGCCTCCTGTTTTCTCTGAAACTGAAGCCAAATGCGCTGAAATGAGAAGCAGTCGCGTCAGGAGCAATCCTCTGTCCTGCAGGAATCAAACGCACGACGTCGTGCGGGCCTGCGGCGCTGCGTGGCACGCGGGACAGACGGAAACAAGTTACATGATGTTCTTCTTCTTCTTTTTCTTCTTCTAATTGTTCAAATCTCATATTCCTCTTCACACTGACAGCATTTCAGCTCCGAAACTCTTTGACCTTTTAAAAAGAAAACAGCAGGCTGACTCCTCTCCAAAACACGCACGCACACGCGCACACGCACACATACGCGCCAAGAACCCAAACCGCGTAAATATTTAGTCTTTTTTTTTTCGTGTGAAACGTCAACTAGGCCACTATTAATTCACCTGAGCAGGTGACGTGTGCACATAGACTGTGTGTAATCTAGATTATTATTTAAAGCGGAAAAGCAACGTTTTATTTTTTTAAATATATATTTTATGTGCGATAGGACCGAAACGTCACATTCGAGGAATGACACCAAAAAAAAAATGTGAGTTTTTTTATTTTTTCCTGAGTGAAACGCGAGGATAAAATGATTCGTTTCAGCGGCTCTGATGGGAGACTTTGGTTTCTGGCCTGTCTGCTTAAAGTTTGCTCACATGTTTAAAAAAATAACCAAAAAACGGTGCGCAGACTCTGTCGTGACGATGAAGAGGAAGAAGAGGAGGAAGAGGGGGCGGTTGGAGAGTTTGCATATTTAAAAAAAAAGAAGTCATATTTTCTTTGTCTCTCATTGAGATGCAAGAGGCTCCATGTGTTTGTGAAACTTTGAGCCTTTTTTAATTCATTTTTGAATTAATTTTCGTATAATTCTGCTGCGAAAACACATCATGTATGTCTGCAAATTCTGTTAAAAAATATATATACTGCTGAAATATTATCTAACTGAATTATTTTCTACATTCTTAAAGGTCAATGCCACTTTATCATCTGATAATCTTTAACAAATAAATAAATAAATAACTTAGATAAAAAATCAAAACCAATGGATATGTCCACTGATAAATGATGACTGCAGCTCTACCTCCTCTCTCCCTCCCTCCCTCCCTCCTTCCCTCCTTCCCTCCTTCCCTCCTCTCCCTCCTTCCTGTGTGAACTTCGCTATCTGTTCACACGTAATATGGGTGTGTCCACGCTATTAAACTGCAGATTAGATAGTGGAGGAGCTCAGCGGACGCTAATGATGCTCCTCTCTCTCTCTCTCTCTCTCTCTCTCTCTCTCTCTCTCTCTCTCTCTCTCTCTCTCTCTCTCTCTCTCTCTGTGTGTGTGGGCGTCGCTCCTGATCTCTGATGTCTTCCCCTTCAGCAGCGAACACTTCCTGATTAAATTCCATCCAAAATAAAGTCTTCTTTTCCTTTTCGCCTCCAGAAAGCGGACGCGAAAACATGAGCTCTCCGTTATGCCCACTCTGGTGAGGCTGGTGTGAGCTGTGGTGGATGGGTTTGGCAGTCTGTGTGTGTGTGTGTGTGTGTGTGTGTGTGCGCGTGTGTATATATATATATATAGATGTGTGTGTGTGACACATTCATAGTGTTTTCTTTGAGCGCTGTAAATGTCTGACGATGAACCAGGACCACATCGTGATGCAACACAGCTTCAAAGCGTCACAAAAAGTTGCACTGGACTGCATCTTCTTATACGACACACACACACACACACACCCCTGTGCACATGTGTTTGCTCCACACACTCTTATTCGTCCCTGCTGTGTGTGTGTGTGTGTGTGAGTCAGTGTGTGGTCCCTGGAAGTGTTAAAGCAGAGACTCTGTGTAGCGTGCTGGCTGTGGTTTGTGTGGCTTAGTGCGTGTTTGTGTGTGTGTGTGTGTGTGTGTGTGTGTGTGTGTGTGTATGGATGAGTGTGTCTTAAGCATGCATCCTCTAGCTGGAAGGGCGAGGCTGTAAACGCTCGCTGTTAACTCTTCATCCCGTATTATCAAATGAGATGTTTACGAGGGAGCCAAACATGTTCGCCAGAAGGCCTTCGTCTCGCCCCCCCCTCTCCTATTTCTCTCTGTGTGTGTGTCTGTTTGTGTGTGTCTGTGCGAGCCCGAGGACCCTCTCCACAAGCTGCAAAATAGTTGTGACTGCCTGTGTGTTTGTCATAAAGGTCTGTCTTCCCCTCACACCAGCTCTCCCCACATCACAGCAACACATCTGACGGCCATAAACGGCAAATTCCTCAATAATGTAACCTTCCCAAACAGCAATCATTTCTCATAAACAGCCACATAAAAAAACAACTTGTTGTTCCCCATTTTCTTTTTTCAGGCGTTTAAAAACGTTTTCCTGTTTGTTTGTGCTTCCTCTAAGCAGCTCTTGTCTCCTAACAATGATGTTCCCATCATGCAACAGAGCTGCGTTACACCAAGTGGAAACGTGGTTAAAAAAAACACAAGGACGCTGGTCTTGTCTGTGTGAAACAAGTACTTTTGTTGCCTTAACCAAGTATTTTTGTTGTCATTACTAAGTATTTTTGTTGCCTTAACCAAGTACTTGTTTTGTTTCCATGTTGCAGTCATTTTGAAGCTGAGCCACGGTGCTTTTCACCTGAACTTAACCAAGTTTAGTTGCCTCAACAAAATACTTTTTCTTTCCATTGATTTTAAGGCCAAATCATTTGGAAAATCACGTTTTGTTGCCTAAAGTAAGTTATTTAAGTTGTGTTTAAAACAAATAATGTGTCATAATTTAAAGCCGAACCAGGAGTTTGTCTTCTTGAACCAAACCAGGAGGTTTTCTAGCCTGAACAAAGATTTTTTTTTAGTTTGGTTTTAATTCATTTGAAGCCTAACCGTTTATATATATATATATATATATATATATATATATATATATATATATATATATATATATATATATATATATATTAGCACACTTTACTACTTTTGTTGCCTAAACCAACCAAGTATTTTTTGTTGCGTTTTAGTTTTTTTTAGGGTTTTTCTTTGTTGCAATTTGAGAACACATACGTTCCTCTCAAAACGTATACTGTGTGTGTGTGTGTGTGTGTGTGTGTGTGTGTGTGTGTGTGTGTGTGTGTGTGTGTGTGTGTGTGTGTGTGTGTGTGTGTGTGTGTGTGTGTGTGTCTGCAGGACACCGGTGTGCCACCTGACTGGTCTCTCCGTCCCCTCCCTGTGCACACATGCGTACGTTCAGTTTGACAGCAGGGCTTTTAATATCGCTCTTCTTCCTCCTCCTCTTCCTCCTCCTCCTCCTCCTGCCTTCTTTTATCTGCGCTGCGGAGCCAAGCATTAACCAATAGCTTGATAACCCGGCTATAAAAGTGGATCATCGCAGGTGGAAGAGCGTCCGTGTGTGTATCTGGATATTTTCCTACAGAGGTGACGCCTCTCAGCTGCTCTCCCCCCTGCTATCAGAGCTAATAATGCCCTCGTAGGTCTCTCTCCCTCCTCTCCCTCCCCTCCCTTCCTCTACTTTGCATGACGAAGGGCTGAACCCTTCGTCAGCACACGCAGTATCGTAACGGTAAAAGAGATACCAGGACATGCAGCTCTTCAGCTCTGGAGCGAGAGGTCAGTTGTGCTGCTTCCTCGCGCTTTGAGAGACGTTCGGGTTCCTCCGTGGAGGCGGGAATTATCCCTCCTGTACTCGTCTCTCGCTCTGAATTCAGTGTGTGAGTTGCTGCTCTCTGTTTCCTCTTATCGCAATGGGATGACGGTAAAGTGTGTGTGTGTGTGTGTGTGTGTGTGTGTGTGTGTGTGTGTGTGTGTGTGTGTGTGTGTGTGTGTGTGTGTGTGTGTGTGTGTGTGTGTGTTGTTCCACTTTTTCGTCAACGTCTCGCTCCATCGGAGGTCGAGCATTAAAAACAGCTGGAATTGTTTTTAGTTTAGTTTCACCAAACTTAAATCCAAAAAATAACAGATGGAGATTAAAAGAATAAATGTGAGAAAAGTAATATTAACTAAAAAAAACATCCAAAATACACATTTAGTTGTTTATTCCACTGATTAGTTTGTGTTTGCATCAAAAGTTACCGTTAGATAACGGCTCATTTGCACATTTAAACACATTTTATAAAACTTGTAATACAATAAATAATTCTCTTAATGTAAGTATTGACCCGGGGAAAGTTCTATTTGTTCTTTTTTTAATTTATTTTATATTATTCACCTGTAGAGTCGACACAGAATATGTGTAATGTCACTTAACGTCTCTTCAGTACATCCACCAAACTTTACTCTTTCATTCCTACACACACACACACACACACACACACACACACACACACACACACACACACACACACACACACACACACACACACACACACAGAGAGAGAGGGGTGTGTTTATACATCATTCAGAGCCTCATTTATTCTACATTTTACTACTAAAAATGGATGTTAACAGTATTTTCTGATTTATGGAGGGATACAAAGAGATCAAATGAACTCCCTTTGAATCTAATACATAAACAATATGAAACCAGAATGTTGAGCCTCGCTCACCCCAATGTTTAGATTCCTGCTCTGGAAAAGTGTTACAAAAAAGTGCACATATTTAATGAGAAAAGGCCTCATTTGCACATTTAAACATAAACTTGTCATAGAAAAAAAAAGAAGAAGAATTGCCTCGATGTGCTGAATCAAGCTGGTGGTTTCTATCAGCGCTCTCTAGGAAGAGATGTCAGAAATGGCACCACATGTGTTGAATTTCAACGACAACTCGCGTTGTGTTACTTTTCAACGCGGCGAATGTGCAACTCCTGTTGTGTAAAGTGTTTCTACACACCAGCTGTGTCACACGGCTTCACGTTAACCCATTGTGTGTAACACATGCGTGTTATCTCTGCACATTGTGCACCAGGTGACTGTGTTAACTAATGAAAAGCAAGGAGCCTTTCTAACATATTTCAGTCAAAATTGTCAACTTTTTTTCATTTTTTTTTTCATTTTTTTATTTGGAAGTAGCGATAGACAGAAAACTTAGCAAACATGCATTACAACTGACACTTCCATATCTTTTTTCTTGACATATACAAACACACAACATCCCCACCCCTCCCACTGGTGCACCCACATAGAGTACAGGAAGATAAAATACATAAAAATAAATAAAAAGAGGTCGCCTCATTTCGCCGAGCCAGACGTCTACACACACACACACACACACGCACTTAAACACACACATCTCCAGTACGTCTGCACACACACACACCTGCTTCACTCTACACAGCAAACAGTCCTCACATCACACAAACATCGCCACAAAAATTGTCAACTTTTTAAGACTTTTGTTCCAGAGGAAACTCCATTAATGGTGATTATCTCGTCCCCGGCTTTGATCCCATGACCTGCACCTGCAGCGACTCTCTCTCTTTAAATGACGGATGGGTTGAAAAGAAAAGCCGCCGCGGCCACTAAATCAGTGTTTGTCAGCCGTCTGACTCCTGGAGTTTAGACTGGCGTTTGAATTACACGTCGGCCCTCCGTTTGTGTGTGTTTACGTCTTGGAGTTGTTTAGAGGTGTTGTTTGTTGTCGCGTCCCCGCTCTTCCATTTTCTTTGGGCGTGTCTGCGTTTCTTCCCTCTCGTCTCTCGGCCTCCTCGCCGTGTGTTTGTTATGTCTGGAGCGCGTAATAACGTGCAACTCGAGCGTGGCTTATCGGCAGGAAGAAAACGCAGAGGTCCGGCGCACAAAGGCAGGAGACAAAGTGTGTTTTTAAAAGACTCAGAAGTTCATTCGGTGAAAGATTCAGGACGACAAAGTGTTCGACTGAAACTCTTTTGTTAGATTTTTTTGATGAACAACTTTTTGTTGTTGTGTTTAGATTTAAATCAGCACCTTTTTATGTCTGTTATGTGTCTTGTTGTCTTGTTTCATACGGCATTTCCTGTTGTTTGTTCTTGTCATGTGTTTTTTTTAACCTTGTCTGTTGTTGTCTTTGGCGACAAATAAGTTTCCTTAAAAAGTTATTAAAGTTATCTATCTATCTATCTATCTATCTATCTATCTATCTATCTATCTATCTATCTATCTATCTATCTATCTATCTATCTATCTATCTAAAGGAGAGCTGAGTTGGGGTTTTAATTTGCTCCAGAAGATCCAGCGTGTTCACTTTTTATTTGTTATTTTTTTATTGATTAACAGGTTGTTTTTCATATAGAAAGGTGTGACGGTTCACCAGAAAGGCAATAAATTGTGGAATGTGTCATGAAGTCTCCTTATCAAAAAGACATTTCATAGCAGGCGATCAACAGCTCGTCTTATCGCGTCTTTATTAACGGCCTCGGCTATCAGCACGCCTTATCAAACAATGCGTCTCGCAGGGTTTTCGATGAACGCCGCGACTGTCTCGGGGGCGGTTTGAAAGGCTGGTTCCCTTCAACGCCGCTCTGTTGCTCAACACGCCCGTGACAATTGAATAAAATAGATTAACGTTTTATCAGCAACGCGACTGTGGATGTTTCTGTGGGAAAGGCCACGTTATTGTTGACGAACGAGCTGGAAGAAACAATGAGGCGAGGTCAGAGGGTGTGTGTGTGGGTGTGTGTGTGTGTGTGGGTGTGTGTGTGTGTGGGTGTGGGTGTGGGTGTGTGTGTGTGTGTGAAGCCATATCATGAAACTTGCTTCTCCTGTGTCTCTTGCATATCATCAAATATTAGGCAGGTCTGTATTAAATATTGATGCGATGATTTTAAAAGTAATATAAATGTGTGTGTGTGTGTGTGTGTGTGTGTAAAAACAAGAACACAATGTAAACTGTAAGTGCAACAGGTGCTGGAATAAATATATAAATATATTGCTTTATGGACATGACGTTGTGGTTATGATATATTTAGAGCAAACAGCGTAGAGTTGATATTAACATATGATTTAGCTGTTTAATATACATTATATATCATTATGTACTTTTTATACGGCACTGTGGAATGCAGTTACGCATTACATTCAAGTAAAAGTACAACTAAATAAAAGTCCTGCAGTTTAAAACACAACTTGGTACAGAAATATGATCAACGAAATGTACTTAAAGTATCAAAAGTAAAAGTACACGTTCACCAGAAAGTTCACAACTGTCTGTTTAGTCCTTAAATATAACAATATTAGTGGAGCTGCAGTTAATTTTAATGAGCAATTAATCTGCCAAATATCTAGAAAATCTTCAAAGATTGTGTAAAAAGATCTGAAAAAGAAACACAAAATATGTTCAGTTGCCTTTAAACAGTTAGAACAGATGAATATTTTACGTTTTTCGCTTAAGGAATGACGTCAATGTTCGAGTGGGTTTTACTTCCTGTAAAGTTTAGTGGTTCCCGACCTCTGGGGTCGGCCCCTTCTGAAAGGTCACCAGATAAATCTGAAGGGTCGTGAGCTGATTATTTGGAGAGTAAATCTGTTTTCATGTTCAGGAAACACTTGTTTATCTTTATCAATGTGTTGCATTTCTAAACTGAAATGTGTGTAAATGAACTAAAGCGCTCAAATAAACAGGTTCCTTCTTAAGTGGAGTCGAAGAATAAAGTCGTAGCATTAAAGATTAAGTGTCTCAGAATATCGCGTTTTAGCCTTTTTGTCACTTTAAGTTTTGCAACGCCTAAAATAAGTACGTAAACTCAGTAAACTGTAAAGTTAATAACATAAAATAATCCTTTATTAGTCCCTCAGTGGGGAAATTACAGGATTACAGCAGCGTTGCTCACAAGTAAATAAAGATACAAATCAAGTAATATAAATAAAAAGTAGAACGAAAATCAAACAAAATTAAAATTTAAACAGTAGAATAATGATATTAAATGGAATAAAAATAAAAAATGTGTGTAAAAAGTAAAGAAAACACGTCACAAACATCTGTAAAGAAACTTCTCAACAACTTCAGGACAGGAACAATGTTCTCCTGCGTTAAAGTCCTGTGTTTGCGCTACATCGCGAGCTGTGAGCGGCGACACGCTAAAAGATGAAGAGCGCTAACGATGAGCTCCAGGAACCCAGCAACAAAAAAATAAGTCACCCCACGGTGACAAAAAAACGCGAGGTTCATTTTGTATTTTTGCCACAAGACATTCAGGGCGCTCGCCAACGCACAAGCGACAAACGCTTTAATAAACAGATGAAAATCTGCTTCCTGTCGCCGCGCGACGCAGTGAAACTTGCTGCTGATGCTGCAATATCTCAAGGGGGAGGAGGGAGATTATCATCCTTCCTCTCTTGGGTCAAATACCAAATGAAATGAAGGTGATGCAGGATGCGGTCAGAGATTAAATGCTGCTGGGAAACTGAGCATCTGTTATAAAGTGTGTGTGTCCCAGTGTGTGTGTGTCCCAGTGTGTGTCAGGTTAGATGGTGCGATGTCGGCTAAAGGTCTGGATAGGGATCGTGAGCTGCGGCGGGTTGGGACCTGCCTCTGATGGCAGATTCTCTCTCGCAGGATTTCTTGTTCAATAAGAAACGAGTTGTCACTTCCTCCTTGAAGTTTTTTTAAATTTTTATCTCACGCGGCAGGTAAAGTTCCTCTTCTCAAGCAGACGAGCAGCGCTTTGTGTGTACGTCTGTGCCGGTGAACTCCCGTCAGAGTTGTGCGTCGCATCCAGTCGTTCTTTATTGTAGCTGCTACGTCGTTAGCGGTTGGATTTATTTGCAAAAGCCGCCCCTTTTCCCAGCGAGCCTCACATTGTGAATTATTGTCGCGTTTAAAAGCCATTGCTTTCCACTCAGTGCAGCTCTTTGAACTTGTTCTTTCTTTCTTTTTGTTTGTTTATTTGTATTATTAAACTCCGCCACTTACATTTCTTTGAGCCTCTTCGCCTCCCGCACTGTTTTTTTAATCACGCCAAAGCTAATGTTTTTAATTTATTATTCATTTTGAAAGTTTTGCCCAATAAGCCTCCCCCCCACCCCCCTTCCCCTTCCTCCAATTCTCCCTCTGTGGTGGTGTTGTTGTTGTTGTGAATACAAGGTAGAGACAGCAAGACGGCACCACACCAAACGTCGTCTTTTTGTTTTCCGACTAACGACAGCTGCAGCAGTTACAATAAAAAATAAAAAAAAGCTGCAGAAATATTAAAAAAAGCCAGGGCGGGAGGGAGTCGCAGTTTCTAATCAAGCGCTGTGGAAAATGCCACACACTCGAAACAATAACCGTGGATTCTCCCTCATTTGTTCTGGTGGCTTGCTGGCCAACGTCACTCAGCACAGAGAGACCCTGTGTGTTTGTGTTTTTCCACAACCCCCAAAATCTGCTCACGAACTGGATTTCCATACTTTCTCTCTTCACCATTTTGCTTTTATACTATTTTTTTCCACGGACACGTTTCTAATCTCTCTCTCTCTCTCTCTCTCTCCACTGAGGGTCACACATGCTGGCAGATATTGTCCAGGGAGCCGCCATGTAAATAAAAAGTCGTCCATTTGGCCCCCTGAGCTGGCTGGCGTCTGGCCCGGCAGCGTTTTCTAATGGCGTGATCCCACAATAGACGTTTGGCTGACGCTCTTTTCTTAAGGAGGACACCGGGGTCGTCTGCGTGCTCGAACACATTGAACACGAGCGCAACACAGTCAGCGTCTCGTTTACACTCCCAACAAACACAGTAAACAGACTCTCTCTCTTTCTCTCTCTCTCTCCCTCCATCGTCTTCTTCGGTCTCCATTTGTCTCCGTTTCAACTTTTAATTAAAGGATGTTATTCTTAACTCTTCCTTGAAGACTAAAAGCCATCGATGTCTCAATATTTCTCTGACTTTCATGTCTGTGGCTCCACGTCTTTTTGTCACTGATGACATGAATGTCTAAAAAATGTCACAATACAAATAAAAAAGGGTATTTTTTTATCCATTTTTACTCCAACAGGAGGAACTTCAGCTGCGTATGAATACACGTTAACAGTTTGTCATTGTTTTTGGTCTTTTCATCGGATTTGTTGATGAAAAAACAACTTTAATAGGTAATTATTTTTGCTTTTCTAACAACGTCCACCCTTCAATGTTTCTCAGACTCGTTCTCTCTGGCTGGAGCTCCTCTGGGCGTCTGGAGGAGGATGGAGCGAGGCGGGGAGAGTCCCATCACCCAGGACAGCCCTGAGCGGAGGGGAGGCAGCCCGGACCTCAGCGGCCTCGCTCCGCCGGGGAAGAAGGGCCGTCTGGAGCTCAACGGGAGCCCCACGGGGCCTCGCGTCCGCCACAACGGAGCCCCGCTGAGGCCCCTTGGAGGTAAGCCACGCGCTCGTGAAGAGACGCGTTGTTGCCGTCACGTTTTCCATCATTTTGAGGTGGTGGATGTCGCCGCGTTGCTCCCTCTTCTTATGCAAAGGGAGCAAAGGAAGGTAGGATTCGTTCATTCCCTTATGCAAAGGGAATGAACGAATCCTACCTTTTCACACTTGAAAGTGATGCCCGGGCTTTGGGCCTTTTGCTGACATCGAGTACCGATCAGATACAGGATGTTTGAGGAGAGACTGGGATCACTCCGGCAACATGGGGCTGAAACATTGCTTTCTGATACCAGATCAGCCTATTAGCAACCAAATCTAATATCCATATTGGTGCATCTCTACTATCACCACTGACTCCTAATATTCACATAGCAGCAGTGAAAGAGATGCATTTTCTTTTGCAGATTCTCCAGGAAATTTGGTCAAAATGCGAGCAAAATATGGATTTCAATTTGTTCCAAGAAAAGTTAATTGACTGACGGAAATATACAACATATAAAATGAAATGTCTTGGACCCTTTACAACAATTTGAATGTTTCGAATGGTCAATGGTGATGTCTCGGCTTACTGGCCGCGTCCCGCAGCCGCGAGCGGCGTTTGGCTCGGCGCGCCGTGTCGTCGTGTGGCGGCGCCGCTGGGACGACCCGAGCTGTTTCCTCACCGTTAATCTATAAGCCTGGAGGGACCTGTATAACACCATCCCACCAAATGAAGCAGATTGCCCCATATAAACAAGATTTATTCAACTCACTCTGGTTTATCGATTCCTGCATCCGCTGTGAAAGTTGGTGTGTGTGTGTGTGTGTGTGTGTGTGTGTGTGTGTGTGTGTGTGTGTGTGTGTGTGTGTGTGTGTGTGTGTGTGTGTGTGCACTTAGCCTCTCTATCTGGGTGTATGTTTGCAGAAATGTCTCAACCTTTTCCTTTAAATTTTAAATTTGTGATAGAAATAATTTCCACACTGACAGAATCATAAATATATTCTGTTCTTGTTCCCACAACCTATTTATGTAAATATTTTTAGATTTTCTCTCACTCAAACATTCACTCGAGGATGCATTGATCTTGAGGCTGCACAATCGCATCAAGCGGATTTCATCTGCATCGTTTCATATGAATTCGCCCCAAAAAATTCATCCTTGAATGATTCGTCAAAACTCCAGGATCTTACATTTTACGAGTTTGCAACGCCGGACTCGTCCGCAGTAATAAAAGAGGTTAACAACTCAACGTGGAGTTTAGATTTGACCACGAGCACGAGGAAGAAGAGGAGGAGGAGGAGGAGGAGGAGGAGAAGCAAAGTGTTGACGTGAGAGAATGAACGTTTTAAATGCAAGTGTGTTAAATTTCTGTGTGGGAAAAGCCGAGGGAGGGACTGAGGGGGGAGGAAGGAGGAAAGTAAGTAAGGAAGGGAGGAAGGGGTTTCCTGCGCCGAGCGGATGGTTGGTCTGTCATAATGACAGGTTTGTCTTTGAAGACAGGAAACTCGCCGTGTCTCCTCCAAACCACACTTCTGCCACGAGGAGGGGGCCACACACACACACACACACACACACACACAGAGCGGCATGCAAACACACACTTTTACATGCTCTCACACACACACACGCACACACACACACCACATGTCCACACTCCCGAACGTCTCCGCTGTGACACTCACACCCAGCAAAAGCTGCCAAAACACACACACACACACACACACACACACACACACACACACACACACACACACACATCTTATTTTAATATCCCCGTTCGCTCACCCCCATACATATTAGAGGGATTAGAGGTTTTTGAGGCAACATCACATCATCCAAACCAGATCACACAGTCAGCGGGCAAATCACAGGACACTGGATATAAGAGAAGACAGACCGAGGTGGAGACGGAGGGTCGAGCGAGATAGGGCCGGAGGGGGTGGAGAGAGAGAGAGAGAGGGGGAGCGCTGGTCGGAGGGAGCTGCTCTGTGTTGACAGTTATATTTCCCTGTTGGGGGAAATTCACTTACTTGAATTGGCACAGTGCTCCAGTGTGTAATTCACTCCATGAGAGCCTGGAGGACTGGGAGCGGAGTGATTAATGAGGAGGAAATAGAAATATAGGAATTGACTGATTAAAACAACGGGTGGGATGGATCGAGGGGGGGGGGGGGGGGTGCTGCATTCACCTCCATGAAAGAGTGTGTGTGTGTTTGGTATTGTGTGGTATAAAACACATTGCCGTGCCCCCACCCACACCCCGTATTATTAGTGCTGGGACGCTGCCTAATGCTCTCACTTCATCAATTTCTTCAGAGAGCTTTTAATGAATGAGGTGACAGGTGGCCCGAAACCAAGAGCCTTTTAGGAAAAAGGTGCATATTGGAGGGGAAGGATTGATATTAGTGCGGGGAGCCAGGAGGATGCTGGGAATCGGCTGACTTAATGCACTTTGAAACACGGCGCAGGAAGAGCAGGTGCTGGTCTCCGTGTGTAAACGTCCGGCTTCTCGATTCTAACGCGAGGACCGCGTGCAGAGTCCCCTTTTGCCGCTAATGATCAACACAAACATTCAAACGTGTTCACCTCCACTTGTGTCGCCGCGAGCAGGGTTCAGAGCCTCATGCAAAACAGAAAGGACGTCGAGGTGTGTGTGTGTGTGTGCCGTGCCATGTGAGAGCTTCATGCAAATTGTCTAGTTTGGTTTTCACCGGTCCTGAATTTGCATCTTTTGAGGGTGTGATGTCGACTCCTCTGCACAAACAATGAATTAACCGCATTAACACCATTCACTACTTGCGCCGCTTTTTGCTTAGAAATTGACCCGTCACACCCTCCGGTGACCTTCGACGGCTCACATGACCACGATATATAAATACCAGCAGCTATTGTCCTTGATCTCCAACGAATGTGCAACTCCTTGCCTTTAAAAAAAATTTGAAAAATAAAATATAATCTGAGAACCAATGAGATCGCAGGATCTCGAAATACCCCCCATTAAAAAAAAACGCCATTGTAGAGGGGACTAATCGCTTCGTCATTTTAAGGAGTTTACAGAATTATTCAAACTTAACGATCTTTTAAAAAATAAATAAAAAGTAAAACCACACGTCTCTTCTCACAAGGGTTACGGTACTTTTGCAATTCAAATGAGTTAGATCGGACCTGTGGATTTGGAGATGGCATCGTTTTAGTTTTAAAAAAACACAATTTGCAATTCCCGTAAAGAAAGGAAAGAAGAGCTGCGGGTTCATGAGGTTAATGAAAGTAGCCGTTGGTGTCAGCGCAGGTCTTTTGTGTCATGTTTTGCATATCAGTTATCACGACCGCCCGTCTAATAGGCCGTTAGATTAAAAATGCCTTGGAAACGTCCGACAGACAGACGGTTTAAAGCGTGTCGTCATGTTTTTGGGTTGCGGCGCATCCAGAACGTCAGGTGTTGCATTATTCAGCAGTGTGAAACCGAAGAGGGGGAAGCGACTACAATCTTGACCCGCGATAAATGCGATCCACATGTCAGCTGTCTCTCTGTGTTGTGATCACAGACAATAAAAGCCAGACAAATTTTAAAGAATCGTCCCCCCCCCCCCCTTCTCCCCTGCAGGTCTGATGATTCCAGTCTTCTGTGTGGTGGAGCAGTCGGATGGAGGCATCCAGACGGACGGATGCGACGGACGAGAGGAGCATGCAGAGTTCGTGCTGGTCAGGAAGGACATCCTCTTCTCCCAGCTGGTGGAGACGGCTCTGCTGGCCCTCGGCTACTCCCACAGCTCGGCGGCTCAAGCCCACGGTCAGTTCATGGCAGTGGTTCTCAAACTGTGGGGCGCGACCCTCCAGTGGGGCGCAGAGGTATTACAGGTGGGGCGCAACGGGAGATGCAGATTCTTACTTTTAAAAAAATGTTGTTTTTTTTCAAGAATCCTTTATTAATCCCACAGTGGATGGATTATTCTCTGCATGCTACCATCCTTAGTAATGAAGGAGCTTTGTGCTGCTGTGAAGCTCTGGGGCCTCAGTGTCTTGCTCAAGGACACTTCAACAAGAAACTATGGGTAGAAAACAGGGATCCAACCGGCTTCCTTGGTAATCGTTTTGCCAAATATGAGTTATTTTTTGCACATGTTTTGTCAGATGGAGCAATCTGGTTTACTTAAAAGAGATTTCAATTTACTTTAATCTATTAATTAAAAAAGCACAGACAGAGGAGTCTCAAAAAGTTGGACCATTTTGTTCCAATGTTGTTGGGGCAGTGGAGCCTGAACATTTTGCTTCCTCCAAAGTGGGGCGTGACAAAAAAAGTTTGAGAACTATTGTCTTACAGAAAGAGGCGAAAAACACCACTACCACACTCTCACGAGCGACTGATAACAACCTCTCAATGTTTTGAGAGTCTGTACGCAGACTGGGTTTGTTTGATTTGGACGTTTTGACACCCGCAGTAGGATTCGTGTCCCTAAACCTGAGCTACAAGCCGTGCTTGGCTCATAATCTATAATAATAAGTTGCATTGACCTTAAGATTGGGCGTCAAAATCTGTCCCTGCGTCCCTCGAGGCAAATACATTGTGGGAAATCGTGCCGACTGAGAGTTTGATGAGAAGTTTTGAAACCACAATATCATGTCCGCACATTAAATGTGAAGCCATAGCCAGCAGCCGGTGAGCTTAGCTTAGCATGAAGACTGGAAACGGCAACGCTCATTAATGAACATGCTACATCTTATATATCAGAAAGCTACTCAGCGGAGCTGTAAGGTGCTAATTTGTGAGCTTTTAGATGAGCTGCTAGGCAGAGTTTGTGTCCTTTAGCGAGAGCTGGGCTAGCTGTTTCCCCCCACTTCCAGTCTTTATGCTAAGCTAAGCGAGCCGGCTCCAGCTTCTTATTTAACTCTCAGGAATTTAATCAAACTTTTCCTCTCAATCGGCTCTCAACTTACAGGAATGATTACGTCTGGAATTTTATTTTGGTTTTTTTTGTGCTTGATCATTAGCTTCATGGTTAATAAAACACAAACATGGGCCAAAGAAACAGCTCATAAAAGCAAGATGAAAGACTTAATTTTCCTTTATTTTCCTTTGGGGGAAGGGGGAGAGAAATCCCCAAATGTTTTGTCTACTTGAGAGTTAATTTAAAAAGAAGACACACTTGCATTGTTACAACAACAATGCGCGCGTCACACACAGTTAAAACGAACATCAAGGAGTCACAGCATTTATATCCATTGTGGTCCTCGGATGAAAAAACCCATCAATATACAGACACATTGAGCAATATTGTGTCAACAGGCGAAGGGAGAACACTTCCTTCTGTACTAAAACTGCTCCGTTATATGAGGTCACACGTCCTCTAGTGTGATTGCCAGGAAGATAATTCCCAATGATGTGCGCCAGCGGCCTTTTTGCACTGTGAAGCCTCTCCGACCTGCAGGGAGAAGTTTATGTCGGGGCCCTGGGGCTGAAAATTAAGAAGAAAAGCCGAGGAACTTCAAACCATTTTCGGCTCGGCAGAGAAACGCAGAATAACTGTGTTTTTCTAAACCTGTTGCTTTAACTCAAACCGCCTAACTACCTGAGGTCAAGCTGCCTCCTTCTGTTAGCACGAAGAGCATCAGGAGCATTATTAATAGCCATGATTTTTCCAACCTCCGAGTGTCTCTCGCCGTGTAAACGATGGTGCCGCGCTGACTCAGAATTAAATACCGTGCAGCTTTGGGGTCACGACGGGAACGATCCTTGAAGAAGGAGACGCTGCCTCTAATCAGCGGCCCCGGGTAGAAAAACTGGATGTGAGGTCGTCTATTTGGAGCAGACGCTGTCATGTTACGCTCGGCAATAAGCACAAGAATGTTTTAACAAAAAAAAACAACACACAACTAAGACACAGACAGCCTGTAAAACTCATTAAAGACACAACAAAGCACTGGACAGGAATGTCTCCGGGAGACAAAAATACTGTGTGTGTGTTTGTACAGTATGTGTGAGAATGTTTATGAAGCGGAGTAACAGAAAAACGCTGCAATTTATTGTCGCACACATGCTAGTCATCTGCGACAGGACAGTGTCATTTACTGCCGTCTCAAGAATGCAGAAAATGCCATCTGGGGACGTTGCCTCACATCGACGTATAAAGATGGAGCGACAGTGAGGCAACAGGCTGTTGCAGTAGACTGGGAATGGTGGGAGATCCCCATCTGTGTGTGTGTGTGTGTGTGTGTGTGTGTCATCTCCACCAGGTCTATTTCAGATGAAGCCTTTTAGACCCACGAGAGTGCGTTCTTCTCCTTGTCGTAAATGCAGCGCTGCAGGTAATCCCTTTACTGCCGGAGGGCAAACAGCTCTTATCAGGCGAGCGGCCCACCTGAAGCAGGCCGTGTACTCTCGACCTTTAGGGACCGGAGAGATCTGGAAGTCTGACTTCAGTCGCTCCAGATTAATTAAATATACTCGACTCGATGCACGATATGCGAGTCACAAACCTCTGTGGAAAACGCCACAGCTTAAACGTGTCTTTTGTGCAGAATAACGCGGTTATTATTTGGAAACAGTATTATCCCAAGGGTCCAACAGGACCCGTACGCGCTGACTTGCACACACCTAATAAGAGAAACCAAGCGTTCATACTAAAAAAAATTAACTTGTCGTGTATAAATCTTTGTATGTCCATGACTTCCCTGGAGAAAAAGTTGCACAATCTGCCCAAAAAAAATAGGAAGACGGGTTTAACTGAGGTATAAAAACATCAACATTTTCTCTCTAATAGTTAAGCCTATTAAAGAGTAACTGGAAACACTTTTTTCCGCTGCAGGTTTTCACGCCTGTTGCACCTCTAACCACACCGGTGATGTCACAGTGCGCTGCCACGCCCTGCAGTGCACGTCACTGCAGCGGGACGAGACGTTGACATCTTTAGTGGATGTTAAGTCACTCTTCATGTGAAGAGTTTCACGACTACTGGACCTTCCAGTGAAACCCACAAACTGTGTCCCTGTCCGCTTCTGATCTCGTCCATTTTTATTTTGGTGAACTTGCAACCGACGGGCCCGTTAAACGCGAGACAAATAAACAACACGCAGATGCACATTATCCCAGAGTGATGGCCGCACATTACCCTCCAAATTGCGCAGCGAGTGTGTTTGTTACGGTTTGCAGATGAATGCCATTAGTAGCACTTTTAGCCTCAGTGTGTTTGCCAAGTACCAGGGGAGGTCTCTCTCTCTCTCTCTCTCTCTCTCTCTCTCTCTCTTTGTGTCTGTCTCATCAGTGTGCATGGAAAACGCCGAGCCACATTGGTCCCCGTGTCCACATCAAATGCACCACGCCGGGGGCTTCAAAGGCGAGACCGAGCGGGACATCTCGACAACTCGACACAAACAAAGCTCTGAGAGGGTTGACTTCCAGCATTGTTCACAGTGCACGAAACACACACACACACACACACTATCGTGAGCCTCGTTCAACCCATGCAAGGGTGCAAAAAGAAAGACAAAACGTTGCACATGCGCTCCTGTGTGGAATGTATTCCTGCAGTATCATAGACAAAACACACATGCACTTCCTCCCCCGACTTCTCTCAAATGAATAGTTTTTGTTTTTTAAAACAAGCGTTTATGTTAAATGAATAATTCCTGGCTTAAATTATACATTTTTTTTTCTTTTCCCCTGCGGTCCACGACCAAAATTACACAGAGTTCCTGCTATTTTCTCCCTGTTTTGAATTGTGTCCTGCATTCTTGCGTCCCAGCGGTGTATTTAAAGTCCCCGCCGAGGACCACGGCCTTTCTTTAATTAGCTTAGCCCAGTAATTAACTGGGAGATATTGTTTATTTCGATTATAAGGGGCCCGGAGGCTTTTATAGAACGGATGGGAGCAGACCTGTACTTTACAGGCTTCAGCCAATGAACAGTTAACAGCGGTCAGCCGGCCGGACGGAGCATTGTTGCTCTGCCACGTCCCGACGAACCACAAAGGGTCGCCGCTGCATAGATCATGCCCGCGATTCACCGGACATCTGAGTTCAGACCTCTCCGTGTTCTATTTGTGATCCTAGCGGTCTTATTTAATCCAGGCATACTTTACTTTTGTACGTATTGAACGTTAATACATTTATAAATAAGTAATTGACCATTATTAAGAACGTCTTTTGGGTTTTCTGGGTTTGGCCGGTGTATATCCTGTTCATGCATGAGCTATTTTGCCTCCTTTTAGTTCATCTGAAAGGGTAATTATCATAACATGGGTTTTATTTCTGTATTTCTTTGCCATTAAACACTCAGCAGGTTTATTTCGGAGATTTGAGAGCGCGGAGGCTTCACCACAGAGGTCACACGGGGCTAAAAACGCAGGCTGTCCGATGAACACGACAGCTTTTACTCCAGGAATGTAGTAATGGTTGAAATGGACGCTGCAGCGGTTCGAGATGTCCCGCCTTTAATCCCCCAGTAAAGGTCAAGATCCTAACTTGGCTTCCAGGCATCTTTTGGACTGACAATAGGTCAGACACCACCAGCCAGTACACACCCCATCCTTGCGGTCTCCAAACCTACTTTCCCCGAAGCAAAGTCGAGCAGTGAGTGCCTGTAACATGCTACCATGTGTGTGTGTAACTGTAGACGTTAAAGCTACTTGAGCCCGCCGCAGCAAACACGTCTGTTATTTTGGCCCATTTGGCGGCATCCTCTTTCTTTCTTTCTTTCTTTCTTTTTTGGCCCACGACATCCCTGCACCCCCACCCCCTTTTTTGCACTTTGATTTATCCAATTTGACGCTATTATCCATCTGCACACTTTTGGCCACAGAACAAAGGGGGAGGGGCCTAGCGTTGCCCCCTTTTCCACCGTTATTAACGCTCATGTGCAGGTCCAATAAACACAAGAAAACTGGAGGAAATAGGCAAATGACACAAATATACTTAAATTTCTATACGTGGAACTTATCCAGTCTCTTTCAAACTCTCAAAACCAAAGTTGTTGATTGATGGACGTTGGATTATGTCGATCGACAGTGACGCACAGTACTCGTAGTGCAATGAGGGGTTAATGCCAACCAAAGTTGAGTGTTTTTAGATCATCTATTGGCTTCTTTCTTTTCACGTTCTGTTGTTTTGTTGCAGTGACGTCTCTGTGTTCCCAGAACTCGGCAACAGAGCCACGAGTTCCCTATTTTAAAACAAACATGGCACGGTTATAAACGTTCCAAGGTCATTCATCAAACGTTATCCCAACGAACATAATTCATCAACTCTGAAGTTGTTGAGTCAATGGTTTGGATTCGGGTCCAGATGCTCTGCGGCTCCAAAAAAGAAGAAAAAAAGACAAATCTGGGGATAGAAATGAGCCGAAATGGATTTTTTCCAATCACGGGCAGATCAAAATGTGTTTTTATTTTACCGACTTGCCTTCCTAAAAATGATTTATAAACCATTAGCGGAGACAACCCCTTTATAAAGTATGCCTTATTAGAAAGATGCAGACATGTTTCAGATCAAGTTGCACCCTCGCGAGCCCCAAAACATCGTCCACCTTGTGCACAGATGAGCACTTTTAGCAGCGTTTCATCGGTCTCATCCCTTTTTAAAGACATAAAAAAAGAAACCTGACAGAGTTTTCAGGAAGAGGCGCTCCTCAGGGTTGAGTCAGGTGTATAGGGTTTCCCTCCGCATGTGCCAGGGGTGGAAGCTGGAACCAGTTTGGAAGAAGCGCCGCGGCCATTAGGACTTATTCCAGTGTAAGACAATGGGATCACTGTGTGTGTACGTGGGTATTTATGTATGTATATATGTGTGTGTGTGTGCATGCTCGCAGGCATCCATGCGTGAGTGTCGTTTGAGACGAGTCAGAGACACACCAGTGTGTGTGTTTGTGTACGGCTCTGCGTTTGTGCGGATGGGCACACTCAGACATGAGCCAAGCCACCAGCCCGCCACATGAAAGCATGTCTCTGGGAGGTGGAATTTTAATGTGGAAATGGGAACAATGATTTCTACTTTTAAATGTGGACAAGAAGCAGAGCCCATTGAACATCAGACCCAAAAAAATGATGGATCAATTATTAATGCATTTGCCATCACACTGTGAGTGCGAGGGTGTGTGTGTGTGTGTGTGTGTTGAGCATGCTTGCTCGCATGCCAGCAGATGCATGTACATGTCCACCTCTCTGTGTGCTGTCATGTGTCCTCTGTGAGTTTGTGTTTGCCTGCTTATTCACGCGTTTGCTTCCGCCCGACTTGGCATTAGCGAAATTGTTACGGCTTATTTTCAGAGGCTGAGGATGAAGACAGAATGTGTGTGTGTGTGTGTGTGTGTGAGAGGTCGAGACAGACACACACAAAAAAAGAAAGACAAAGAGAGGACGTGCTCAGTGTTTTCCTCTCCGTCATAAAATGATCTGAGTATTTTCTTCCATCTCTTTAAAATGCATTTCATTACTCCTTCACTTAAAAAGACACATAAACCTAAATGCTCTGCTCGTGTTGTCACATGTGCGGTATTTTATTCCAGATGATGATTTCACACACACACACACACATACACACACAACTGATGTTTTTTTTATATCAAATTAAATTTAATATGTAAAATATCTGGAAATCCTTTTTTCCTGTGAGCTTATGAAATGTGTAATGTCTGAAAACCACATGTGTGTATATCCATTTTTCATATTCAAATAATACTCACCATGTGTGATTAATACGCGAAAGATACTTTTACCACATAAATATGACGTTTGTGTGCTTTTTTTCGTTACTGTAGAGCACTTTGTAAACGTCCTTAAACAAGTTTTACTTCCTCACTTCCTTAAGTTGTCTGTTTATAGACACAAAATAAGCTTTGCTAACACACAAAAAAGAAGATGGTCATGGTGGTCTCAGGTTCCTCTCCCGCCCTGAAGGGTTTCAGGTCCGTTCAGCTCACGCTGGATTAAAACGATGCTCCCTCTCGTACGAGCAGATAATTAAGAACACAGCTCGGCCTGACGGGGAATCAAAGATACAAGCGAGTGTATAAACACAGTTGAAGAGGGCGGAGAGAGAAGAGAGAGAGAGCAGGAGAGATCAGAGAGGGGGAAAGAGACGTCTGACAAGGGGAGGGAAAGGAGAGAGGAAGATATGAAGGGGGAGGGAGGAGAGAGAGAGAGAGGGAGAGAGAGAGAGGCTCCTCAGGACCCGTCTGGATCTCATTTCGAGGAGAGTAATGCGATTAGCTTTGTTTAGTTTTCACAGCTCCAGCCAGTCCCCATGAAAACCCTCTGTGTGTATGTGTGTGTGTGTGTGTGTATATGTGTGTGTGTAGTGTGCGTCTAGTGTTTCCTGGGCTTTATTTCTGTACTACTTATATTCTTCTTAAAGAAACTCAACCAGAGATATATACACGTGACGACACTGCAGCATTCAAACACCTGCTAATCCTTATAAAAAACAACGTGAAAAGCTCTTTTTTTCTTTTTTCTCTCTGTGATTTTGGATGGTTTTTTTGGTGGCATTCGGTCCAGATTCATGATATTGTGTCCAATAAATAGTCTCCATGAATGGCAGTGTGGAGGGAAATTATATTCAGGACATTGTTTCAGGAAAAAAGAAAGATTTTAAAATGTCAAAGCTTTGAAAAGTCCAACCGGAAGATTATAAATGTCTCAAAAACTACGTATACAAATGTATAATGTGAGATGAGATGACACTCTTTCATTTTGTTGATGTTTTTCCTCCTTTTTATCATCCTTTCTTTCATTTTGCTGTCACAATTGTACCGTAAAGCTGGGCAATGTGCTGCTTTTATGTTCTTAAAAACAAAACACGGCCTCTCAAACGACAAATAAACAATCAGGTACATGATTATAACGTCACATATTAAAGGATAAACTAAAGATGTGTTGTATCCTTTGATTAAAAAAAAAAAAAACACACAGTGTTTTCCTGGAGTTTGCGGAGGAGACGACGCCTCAACTTCTCCATGCCACAAGGTCAAATTAAAGTGAACGATTTTCATTTTTAAGCATCCTAAACCGTGTTGTGTAACATCAAAATGTGTTTTTTCCATCGGGCGAGGCCTTGAAATGATGGATTCTCTCCCTCTCGTCTCCGTCCAGGCATCATCAAGGTCGGCCGGTGGAACCCGATGCCCGTCCACTTCCTGACGGACGCGCCGGAGGCCACGGTCGCCGACATGCTGATGGAGGTCTACCACATGGTCACGCTGCGCATCCAGCTGCACAGGTGCGCCCGCCCGCCCGCTCGCTCGGTCGCTCCATCTCCCACATTTCGGCGTTCCCACGGAGAGAGAGCCGAGGTCTCTCTGCGGGGAAAACGGCGATAGCGAAAGACTGCTGCACGTCCACGTTTCATGCACGCAGGAAGGATTTTAAACAGAGTGTGGTTCCACTTCCTCCCACATCAATTTTAAGTCCCAGCATGTCCCATTCAGACAATCCTTTGGCATAAAAATCTTAATGTTTCCTATTTTTGAACTGAACGACAGGCCAAGACTTTGTTTTTTTTGGATTTTTGTTGCAGATTCTGATTCTTTAGGTCCTAATCTTTCCAAAAAGGTGTCTTATTGAGGCATTTTTGGGGAATCTGGTTCATATCATGCTGGATGTTCATAGTTATTATCAAAATATCTTGTAAAAGTGTTTTTTTTTTCACTTTGCTGAACAAATACATACAATAAATACAAGTATTGGAATCATTTTGGGGTTCCTACGACGACTCAAACACAGGGAAAAAGAAGTCTAGAGACAAAATTGTGTTAATCAGACGCTCGGCCCACTGATGTCACGGCGGGTTGATTGCGGTTCAAGAATTTGCCGTATCTGTCAAAATTTGGAAGCGGCAACAACGAAACCCTAAACAACCCGGTGGGGATTTATCTATTATCTGTCTGCTTCCGCGTGCCAGGAAACCTCGATGCGCAGATAAAAACATTATTGTTGTTGTTGTCGTCCTGGAACATACCAGCCAGGTTTTTGCTTGCGTGTTTACGTGCGTATCCACAGTGACGGCAGAGCCCCGGCCCGCGCGTTTGAGCTCGCGGGTTCGAAATGATTCATTTGAGGTTAAAATAAAAATGTAAGTAAATTGTTGAACTGATGGGGAGGAGTGGGTTTGAGGTTAATGCAGGATGTTTGAGGGCTTCATCTTGGGGTGAATTTTAAGGTGATATCACTCGCATGTCTGGGGGAAAAACGGGAAGAAGGTGCGGCTCTTTAGCGTAGCTTAGCGCAAAGACTGCAAACGGGGGGAAACGGCTAGCATGGCTCCGTTCAAAGGCAACGCAATTTCCAACGCTCACAATAAAAGTTGTGGTTTTGCATGTTCGACTACTTCAAACTGACGAGGCTAAATGTTTCCCTCTGTTCACAGTCTTTATGCTAAGCTAAGCTAAGACACGTGAGCCGCGTCAGTCAACTTTTCCGAAATCTTCCGAAATGTCAAAAATCTTCCTTTAAACGGCTCCGTCTAGCGTTCATCCCTCCTTTCTTTCTTTTTTGTCCCTCATCTCGTCAACACAAAAGTGTGACACTGTGTTGTGTTGTTTTTTTTGGGTCTCGTCGTAGTTTTTCAAAGCTGGAGGATCTGCCGTGTGAACAGTGGAACCACGCGACCGTCAGGAACGCGCTCAAAGAGCTGCTGAAGGAGATGAACCAAAGCACTCTGGCCAAAGAGTGTCCGCTGTCACAGGTAACAACAACAACAACAACAACAACAACAACAACAACAACAGAGAACCGCTCCTCGACTCAAACAACTGCATCACATGATCCACAGCATCATTAGCCGTCCATCCTGGTCTCATGATGACTGGTCTGTGTGTGTCTGTCTGTGTGTGCGCATAGTGTGTTTAAATCCAGCTCTGGTGGGGGTGTTGATAGCTGAATCAATTGTGTGTGTGTGTGTGTGTGTGTGTGTGTGTGTGTGTGTGTGTGTGTGTGTGTGTGTGTGTGTGTGTGTGTGTGTGTGTGTGTGTGTGTGTGTGTGTGGCTTGAGATTCCCTCTCTCTGCGCTGCACCGGCTGGAGTTTCCATGGGTGGCTTCCAATCATGATTAATGTTCCTCTCCTTCTATTGTGTGTTTATGTGAGCGTGCCACAGGGTTGTTTGCGTGAGTGCATGCATTTCATATCATGTTGGTTATTAATGCATCTTTCCACCCCTCTCTCTCTCTCTCTCTCTCTCTCTCTCTCTCTCTCTCTCTCTCTCTCTCTCTCTCTCTCTCTCTCTCTCTCTCTCTCTCTCTCAGAGTATGATTTCCTCCATCGTGAACAGTTCCTACTACGCCAACGTCTCCACCGCTAAATGCCAGGAGTTCGGTCGCTGGTACAAGAAGTATAAGAAAATCAAAGGTGAGCGTTCTGTCGGTTCCCGTTGAGCTTTCTTCATGAATAAGAAAATATTAATAAGGTGCAAAAAACTAAAATTAAACACAATGCCAGAAAATTTGAAGAGTTAATGGAGTAAAAAGTTGTTTTTTAAGTTTAACTTTGGAGCGATATTTAGCCCCTTTCCCAGTAAATTAGTGTGACATGTTCAGTATCGACGACCTCGTTGCAATCTGAAGATTCAGACGATTCCACTTTTAAAAAGGGAAAACCCGCTCCTGCCTTTTTAAAATGCGGTAATGCCAATCAGATGATCCACCATTACCTTCTAAGTAAACCAACAACCGAGAGATGATCTTCAAAATCACTTCTTGGAAAAAAAAACAAGGGTTTTTCTTGTTATTTTTGGTCAGGTTTACAGGTTTTGTGCTATTTAAAAAATAAAATGTTCCAATAGAGAGCAGCATGGAGGCCTGCAGGGACAGCTTATGTACAGGGCTCAGAATTTCATCGTTGGGCTGTTGAAGCTCTCTCTCTCTCTCTCAGTGAATGAATGACTATATATATATATATCACAACGTAAATAAAAGAATGTAAACACATTTAGCTATATAATTCATCCGCTTGATCACAAACGCTGCTGGGGGGATATCCAACACTGGATCGTAAATCAAGACCCGACGCTGGAGGTTTCTGTGAAGTATAAATCCAGCTTCAGACATGCGAGCTCTGGCGAAGGGGAGAGAAGCAAATACAGCTTCGTATAGAAGCCTGAGAACCACGGATCTTTCTTTAAATTTAAACGTCTCATGTGTAAAGCATGTCTCGCACGTTATAAAGCTCACTGCTCTCTGATTGGCTGTGACACCTGTCACTCAGAGCGGGAGACAAAAGGGGGCGGGGCAAGCTGAGGTTATTCTTTACTTTCTGCAATCTTTACACTTATAAATATCAGGAACTTCTTGTTCATGTTGGCTCCAAAGTTGTGCTTCAAAGTTCCTCACGTGGACCTTGAGGTGAGATTGTTGGTCGTGTACGTAGATCGACGGCATCGGGACCGCCCCCCCTCTGACTGACTTCCGCGTGTGTTTTGTCAAGCAGTAGATTACCTGGAGAAGATGTGGTCCGGACGAGACGCTGCCGACATCAAAAGTAAGTCCTCAGATCTTTCTGTGCTCGCGTGCGGCGGCGGCGGCGTTGGTCCGACGTGCTCCTGCCTCACCGTCCCCGTCTTCCTTTTTTTCCAGTCGAGAGAGACAACATGGCGGACTTCTGCGTGCTGGGCCAGAGGCCGCCGCCTCCTCACCTGGCCGGCCTGGCCCAGCTCAGTCACCTGGGAGCCGGCAGCCCCCTCCTCAAGGCGGTCACCGGGGATCTGCAGGCGCCCTCCCAGCAGCCTCCTCCGTCCCAGCAGCAGCAGCAGCAGCCCTCGCCCCACGGCCCCCACCACCACAGCCCTCCTCTCCGCACGGGCCAGGCGGCGCCGCCGCCGCCCGGCGCCCTGCAGCCCCTTCTGGGGCCGGGAGGGTTGCTCTCCCCTCAGCTCTCCCCGCAGCTGGTGCGCCAACAGCTCGCCATGGCCCACCTCATCAACCAGCAGCTAGCCGTTAGCCGCCTGCTGGCCCACCAGCACCCGCAGGCCATCAACCAGCAGTTCCTCAACCACCCGCCCATCCCTCGGGGTTCGTCCAAAGCCGGCGGCGACCATCCCGGGAGCAACCCCTCGGCCGCCGAGGTCTCCTGTGAAATCTACCAGCAGGTCAGAGACGAGCTGAAGAGAGCTAGTGTCTCCCAGGCCGTGTTCGCCCGTGTGGCTTTCAACCGCACACAGGTAGGAATACAGGACAGACTGTGGTCAAGAAAAGGTTAGGAGGCAGTCTGCAAAGTGTAAATGATCAGAGAGAGAGAGGAGAGAGGCAAGGTGGCGCGTCGAGGATGAGCGAGAGTAGCTTCATCTAGCGTTAGCGCTCATGGAGATAATCTGATTATTGACATTTATCATCAGACTTCTCGGTCCCCAAAACACCTCAAGTTGAGGAGAGTTTTTTCCCGTATTCGCCAAACTAAATAGAAGCCGACGTCACTTATGGGCCGTCATTTTTTGTCTTTTTTTTTCACCCACCTCGCGGTATTTTCGGTGGGATTAGCGGAAGCGTGGCAGGGTAGCTCGCCGGGTCATTGAGTCTCCCTCCCCTCGCCGCCCTCGCAGCAGCACAAACACCTGATGCACTCAGGCTGTGCTAAACCGGTTAGCACACGGCCCATTAGATCAATGTAATGGAGGCGGCTCGTAGACCTGTTGGTGTAGAGGCCAGGTGTGTTTTTAAGTGTGTGTGTGTGTGTGTGTTTGTGTGAGCATCCAACCCATGTGCTAATACTGTTGATCTAAGGTTCATCGTTTTCAGTTTTTACCAACTGCTGAAAAATAGGAAGCACATTTGCTTTTATTGAGCTCACATTTTATATTTTGCTTTGTACTTCTGTTCCACTACAATTTAAAAGAAAATATTTAACTTTTTTAATTTTTTTTTTATTGATATTGGACAGTTTAAGTTACTTTACAGGTTTAAATATTTGCTTACGACACTTACGAGTTTGAGAATACTTCCATTTTTTAGAGAAGTAAGCTTTTTGTGATACCACTTTATAGCAAGTGTAAGGTGACCGGCAGCTAGCTTAGCTTAGCATAAAGACTGAAAACAAAGGGAATGTGATTCTGAAGCCTTAAATTTGACTGTTTATCTAAGATTCATTGTTTTCTCATAGAATATGTTTTGTTATGAGCTAAGTTTGTACAAGAACAGCTGAAATGTTTAGTCGATCAGTCGATAAAGTCAATTTCCTGCTTTTCCTTGAACATATTGTAATTATTTTGTATGTGTTTTGTCATCATTTTGATTATAAGACTGTTGGTTGGACAAAACAAACACTGAAGTCATTATGACGGCATATATCACAATTTGTCTACATTTTTACAAAACAATCAATTAATTGAGGAAAATTTGTCTTATTTGTGAAGTTTAATCCAAAATTAAGATAATAACTTTCACCTCATCCAACTACAACAGTGAAAACCTGCTTTTACATTAATGCAATGATAAACTAATGATATTATATGTAATAGTATTAACATACTTTTCCCTGTTAACATTTTTTTCACTTAAATACTTACATACAGTATCTTGATTATATTTCTACTCAAGTCTGTGAAGTACTTTTATTGTCATGGACCATATTAACATAAACCTCAGTCACATTAATTAACAATCACATCACCTGAAAACACAACATTTGTGTCCTCAGTCAGAAAACAGTTTAAGTTGTCAGTAGACTCAGGAATGGAGGTTTTTAGTGACGAGCTTGGCGTCTAAATGTGTCTCCGTGTGTGTCTTCTCTGTCCAGGGTTTGCTGTCGGAGATCCTGCGCAAGGAGGAGGACCCTCGCACGGCCTCGCAGTCTCTGCTGGTCAACCTGAAAGCGATGCAGAACTTCCTCAACCTGGCGGAGAGCGAGCGAGACCGGATCTACCAGGAGGAGAGGGAGCGCACCATGAACCCGACGGTCGGCCTCCCCGCCTCCAACTCCTCCATCCCCGGCCCGCCGCGCCTCCCGCAGGTCGGTGCACCACGAGAGTCTCAGGGTGGAGTTCAAAGGTCGCTGTGAGCTCTAGAAACTAAATATTCGGCCATAACTCAAGGATTCATACATGCTAGTTATGAGACTTTCACACAAATGAGGATAAAAAGATTAAGTGATGACAAACATGGAGGTCAAACTGATACTAAGAGTCAGTAATAGTCTATGTATTATATTAGCCTATATGTTACTAGTCAGTAATACAAATATATATATCAAATGTAATCTGAAGAGGTATGGAAAACTTCAAAATCAAACATTTAAAATATTGTTTTATACCTTTAAAAAGCCGCAAAATGTTTTGACCAATATTCTCTTTTTTCATTGCAAATCAAATGCATTTGCTATTTTAAGCATATTTGCAGTTAATTTACAGTCAAATCAACAAATTCCAAAACAAACTGTGTAAAACGGTGTTCTGTGTGTATTTTAAGTATTTGTTTCTGCTTTCTTTGCTTTTGTTACGCAAAAAGTCGTATCTTATCTTCCTTTTTCACTGTCAATATAATAAATTATACATAAAACATCATTCTAAAAAAAAAATTATGATAATTCACCTTTTAACAAAACTGACAACCTGAGAGGAGTGACTTTGATGTACAATAGGACAATGAAACTAACTTGATTTAAGAAAAAGAAAAGTCATCCGAGGTTATTACAGTCAATTTTTTGTTGTGTGATTAATCCTGATGATCCTTCATGACCCAACCCTACATGTTTAACACGCCGTGTGTGTGTGTGTGTGTGTGTGTGTGTGTGTGTGTGTGTGTGTGTGTGTGTGTGTGTGTGTGTGTGTTTGTTTGTGTGTGTGTGTGTGTGTGTGTGAATAGAAAGTGTGGGAGCGTGGCATGGAGGACCAGATAACCCCGGATACCTGGGCGTCCATCTGGAAGAACAAGACTAAGATCTCCAACTCGGTGAGTAATCTAGACTTTGACTGCGTCCCGAAACCTCCGAGCACTTCCATTCATAAAGTAAGAAAAAGCCTCTTCAAAGCCTTCATAAGAGCACATATTGTAAACATAAAGAACATTACGGAGCATTTGGACGTTTCTTCGCGCGTGCGTGGAACAATCCGGCGATAAGACGTTCCCTGTGATGCCCATTCATGGCTGTGGGTGCATCTGCGCGCGTTTCTTATTATGACTACGTAAAATAATCTCCGCATCGTTTACACTGAGGGAATGTAAGCTAGCTGGTCCGTGCACGTCCCCCCACCACCCGACTTCAAACGCTGTGTACACAAGCTCTCCGAGAGCCGACGCATGTTCGTTCAAACAGAAACAACAAAGAAAGACAAAAGAGGAGGACTTAATGACTTTGATCTGTAAACACAATTCATGTGGGGACGTGCGCCGCAGATGTGCGGGCCCGATGCTCGCGCGGGGGGGAACGCGGCCCGATCGTCGGGGCCGATAACCTTCCCTCGCGTGTTTACTTTTGTGGGCGAACACTCCGTAGTTGCACAACATACGCGACGGGTCTTTATTACGTTTTCCTGTCATCCGAACTTATCTGATCTCCTCGTTAACGTCAACCGTTCAAAGCCCCTTTTTCTTTTTCTTTTGGGGCATAATGTGAATGACATCATCACGCGGATGCTCTCTCTCTTTCCAGCCGAAGCCGCCGGGCCCGGCCTCCGACCTCCCGCTGAAGCTGGAGTCGCTGGTCAACATCACCTCGGGGATCTACGACGAAATCCAGCAGGAGATGAAGAGAGCCAAAGTGTCGCAGGCGCTGTTCGCCAAGGTGGCCGCCAACAAGAGCCAGGTGAGGAACCACCTTGACCACCCGGAGCTGATCGAAACGGTTAACTATCGATATCAAAACGGCTTCAAAAAGCTCGGGAAGACCACAATAAAACGCTGCGGCCAGAGCCAAAGCACACGTCTGTAGAGGAGCTGGAGCGCTGCCACGTTGTACGCAGTCAGTCATCGGCTGTATCGGCCGTCACTCGGCTCGTGATGAACCGCTCTGGGTTGGTTTGTTTTCTCAGAGCTCTGAAAACATGATGTACTGCGGTGCAGTTTTCCTTTTTTTCCGCCTAATTTCCCGAGAATTGATATAAACTGTACTCGTTGTTTATTCAAGGACTTTTTAAATGGATCATTTGACCTGCTAGTAAATTTTTTTGTTATATCCGTTGACAGTCCCCTCCCTGCCCTGATTGATTGGCTAATTTACGATTCAATCTTTCCTTTTAAATCATTTCCAGAAAGATTAGAGGGGATTAAATTAATGATATAAAAGTATGCGAACCTACATGCTGATGAGAAGAGACATTTCTGTTTTTATTTCACTTTTTTTTCACCTTTTTAGTGGAGCAGCTGTGACATAGTAAAGCAGGGTGACCTCTTAGATTGGCGGTTCGATTCCCCGGCTCCACCATTCTGCATGTGAAACTGCCCTTCGGCAAGATATACTGAACCCCAAAATTGCTCCTGAAGCTGGGCCATCGGTGCAGGAGTTTTGTGACACCTTGCAGCCATCGGTGCAGAGTTTAGTGGCACCTTGCAGCCATCGGTGCAGGAGTTTTGTGGCACCTTGCAGCCATCGGTGCAGAGTTTAGTGGCACCTTGCAGTCACCGTGTTTAAATGTGGACATTTAGCGTGAATCTCTTCGAGTCGTCAGAAAGACGAAATAAAGTCCGTTGACCACAAATTTTGCTCATCCACATGTGAGGGTATGACTTAATACCAATGACTCTGGTTTTAAGTGTTGACTTCTCTGTAACGGTTGCATTCAACAAACAAACAAACAAATATATCCTTATCCAGCTGTGGGCCCCCGAGAAACGTCCCAGCCTTTTTTAATATATAAGCAATCATACACGCTCCCTAAACGTGCATGTTGTTTACTCTCCTCCGGCCAAAGGAGAAGGTTGGCTGTGACAGGAAGCACTCGACTCAATTAGAGGAAAAACCCTTCCGTCCCGAGTATATTTATATAGAAAGAGAGCAAAAACACGCAGGAGCTAAATCCCCGAACATGTGGCTTTGTGCCACCAGGTGTTAGCGTGAGAGAGGTCCTGCGTGCGTGGACGTATGCGCGTCGTGTGTGTACAGCACTCGCGTGCTGGTTCTGTGCGCGGTCGGGCGAGGTCCCCCAGGTCGGTGGGTCTGGGGGTGGCTGAGGGTCACGGCTCAGTGCACCCATCTGCTGCAGCTGGCCGCGAGGACGGAGAGGGAGGAAGAGGGAGATGATCAGGCTATTAGCGGCGCATGCTGCCCGAGGTGGCTGGTTGAACACAACAGCTGGTGTCACAAACTGAACCAGTCTAGCAGATATAATTGAATCTTCTCCACCCCCCCTTCATCTTCCATCTATCCTACACTTACCTCTCACACTCACTCATTTCCAACTACTTCCAAATCTTTAAAAAAGAAAAAAATGTATCTCCCAATTTCCCCTTTCTGTATTTCTTCATATTATCTTTTCTCTCATGGTCTCCTTCATCATCATCATCATCCTTCTTCTTCTTGTTCTTCTTCTTCTTGTTCTTCTTCACCGCGTGTCAATGCTAGTAGGTGTGAGTTGTAGATTATTTGGCTCCACAGCTGGAGAACGCCAATAAAATGCTTCATAAAAACCAGCTCCACTGCGGTAATCTTTCAGGGGGAACAGAGCCTCCTTCTCCTTCAAAATCTGCTTTAAACGACAGAATAGTCTAACAAGTACACTTGGGAGTTAGACGGGAAGGTTGATACTATTCTCATAACTTTACGGTCAATTTAACGTCGTAGCCTGCAGCATGTTAGCTTTGCTTAAAGACTGGAAACGAGGAAACTCATTAAATGAAAAGAGAAGCCAATGCGGAAGTGTCACGGCGTACATGCTCTCTCTAATGGCCACTCTCGTCCTGTGGTTGTATAGAAGTCTACATAAATTACTCTACTTCTGTCTTGATTTATTCCCTCAGTAAACATTGTAAACGTGAGTTTATGTCTCAATCTCTCGTTTCAAGTCTTCAGAAACAGATCAGGGCGGGTCCACAAGGCGATTGACAGGTCGCTACCAGAGACGTATACAGCATCTAAACCACAGCAATACTCCCTTTAACAATCCAAATATGGTCATTTCTGTTCACTGGTTGCACAAAAATCAAGATGGCGACGGCCAAAATGTCAAATTTGAGGCTTTAGAATCGCATGACCTCTTAAAAATATATATTCTCACTTGAAGTATAATATATTTAGTGAGCTGCACCTTTGGACAGATCCAGGCTAGCTGTTTCCCTCTGTTTCCAGTCTTTATGCTAAGCTAAGCTAGCTGCCTGTCACCTTACACTTGCTCTCATGAGAGTGGTATCACAAAAACTTCTGTAAAAAAAATAAATAGTGGAAGTATTCTCAAACTCTTCGTCTCTGTTTAACCCTCGCCCCCCCCCCCTCCCTCCACACACACACACACACACTCCTCCTCTCTCCAGGGCTGGCTGTGTGAGCTGCTCCGGTGGAAGGAGAACCCCAGCCCGGAGAACCGCACCTTGTGGGAGAACCTGTGCACCATCCGGAGGTTTCTGGCGATGCCGCAGACCGACAGAGACCTGGCCTACGAGGAGGAGTCCAGGCACCATCACTCGGAGAGGATGCACACCGTCCTCCACCTGCCGCAGGACACGCAGGTAAGAAGCAGACGTGTTTACAGCTGGCGGCCACACGCACACCTCGTATCTCCGTGTCCAGATGTTTGTATCGCCCGGCATCGAAACGCACCTCCGGGGGTTTGGAAACACATTTCCTGCACATGTCACCTCATCTCACAATATTTACATCTGTTGATTGTCTGAAATTGACTGTAAACACCTTTTCTTACTTTACCACAATGTACCGGAAAACATATTTTTTACCAGATCCCCTCGGACCCTGTTTACATTTTGGGTCAGTGTGTCCAAAATAACAAAAAGTTGGTGTTCTGGCAACTGGTCCCAGTCAAGAAATAATCCAATACATCACTCCCAGTGACACCACAACTTGTACTTCTTACACTTTTTGTTTAGTGACGAGATAAAAGGTTTTCATTAGTGGACACAGACAGGCTAGCTGTTCCCCTCTGTTTCCAGTCTTTGAGCTAAGCTAAGCTAACCATCTGTTGTTTGTTGCCTTTTATTTAAAAAAAATAAATCTAATAAGACCATTCTCCACGACCCACAAACACCAGCATATGCAGCACATGTACAAACTTAAAAACTAGTTTTAGCATCAAAATATACTAAAATAACAAAAATCATGACACATTAACATGCATTACTTAATTGCCGGAGCAGTAAAAAGTACAATATTTCCCTCTAAACTGCAGTGGAGTAGAAGTATAAAGTAGCAGAACATATTAAAAACAAAGTAAAGTACCTCAAAATTGTACATAAGTTCAGTATTTGATTAAATGTACGTCGTTACTTTCCCCCACGGCACGACAGCACCGGATATTATTAAACACCAACTTTACAAGTCTGAAAAATCCAGTAAACAAAACAAAAACATCCTCATTATAATCATTACGTGATGTCCCGTTTGATCTCTCTGTGTGTGTGTGTGTGTGTGTGTGTGTGTGTGCGTGTGTGTGTGTGTGTGTGTGTGCGTGTGCGTGTTCCAGTGGGAGGAAGAGTAAACAGTGTTGCTGGGTGGTGTGGCACTGGAGGAAATGCCCCATTAGTTTGTGAGGAAGGAGGCAGAGATCGATGCAGGAAACACGGTGACGTGTTTTCTTCTGTCGTTACTGTGACCGTCCGACTCTGACAGACACACACACACACACACACACACACACACACACACACACACAGACTGAACCCTGTCTATCTGTCTTCATCCCTACAGGCTGTAAAGATAATACCTTATCTGCTATTGATTTCAAGTAGCAGACGACACAGAAACATCACCGTGAGACACAAAAGAAAACGTCTTTTCTTCAAATCTACATACACGTTTAGTGTTTGGCGTGCTGGAGGTTTTATCCACAGTACCTATTTTAGGGATCAAACTACGTTGGTACTTTAGCAGTTAATAGCCGAGTCAACAACTCTGACGTCAGCGCACACTGATCCTTACTTACTTATTTATGCCTCCATCGTAGCCTTTACTACGACTGTTTATAGCATCCTATACTTTTTTTATGACATTTATAATACAAGCTTTATGACATACTGTACTAGGCCAAACTCTGTCTTCTGTTGTGTGTGATGCGGACGCATGAAATGAAGAGCAATAAAGTTGACCTTGAGCAGAGAGACCTTGGCTCCGAGCCAGGAAGAAGTCACTGCATACTACTTTTGATCCGAGTCATTTTGGATAAAACAAACATGGTATAACACGTTTAACTCGTGAAAGGGTGAACTTGCACTCTTTATCTCCAGCTGTCTTCCGGCTTTGAGTGTCGTGTAGTCCTTCTCATCATTTGCAAGAAACAAAGAGCACCTCCAAAACCATTTAAAACTATTCCTTCAACTCCAATGAGCTGGAGTTCAAAACCAAAAAAAACTGCAGAGAATGACTGCACTGTAAAAGAGGTCAAAGGTCAGGGTCTGCCACCTCAACTGAATGCACTGGTTGCTCAAACACCCCCCTCTGTTTGAGAGATAGTCCGTCTAACCACCAATGCACAGCTATTATATCCCACACATCGTGCACATATGCCATAAATCAAAAACAGGCGAAGGCCTCCCATTTAGCATCTCAACGCGGGATGCTATGGTGCCGTTTTTTGCTCCACCGCCGAGCAAATCTGTCTCTTCTCTTTTCCATCCGGAGCAAGAAGAAGAAAAATATAGAAAAAAAAGGTAAAGAGGGATAATGGGAAGACTGGGAGGAAGCGGCGGTGACACCAATACCACATTCCTCTGCTCCCCTCACACCCTCAGAGACGGCTACAAATACAGCATACCCTCATAGCGGCCATGTTGTAACCCACCCACCCTCACTCCCCACACACCACCCCCACCCCCACCCACCTCGAGAGACTCTGGGAGACGAGCTGTGGTGGAACACTGGTGATTTATTAATGGGAAATGAGGTGTGTTGCTGTCTTCAGACCCTCCGCCTCAGATGAATCAAACCTCAAGGCTCCAGCCGGCCGCAGACCACACGTGTGTCCCATCTGCCACACATTGCACACGCACACCACATCTCACACACTGATAGTTGGTAACGTGACCGCACCCCCCCCCCCCCACCCCATCTTTATGTCGTGGACAATAAGAAGCGACCACGGACGTTGCATGAAAAATGAATGCCGCAACTGGATGTACAGTTGCGTGAGCTCCTTTCCGTTGCATCTTGGGAGATCTCTGACCGTGTGTCTATTAGGTCTGCAGGTGCTGTGTGTGTGTGTGTGTGTGTGTGACCTCGGCAGCGTCACATTTCTCCGTGGCTGACACGGTCCTGGTGCTCCGCTCCACAGCTCTCACTCACACGGCCTCAGCAGTTAAGTGCGTCCCACAGCTAATTTGGCAGAGTCTGCCCTTATAAATAATTTCTTTATTGTTTTTGCTAAATTGATTTCTGCCGCAAGTCAAGGGGTTGTTTATGCGAGTGTGTGTGTGTGTGTGTGTGTGTGTGTGTGTGTGTGTGTGAGTGAGTGTGTGAGTGTGAGTGTGACCACTCACTGAGGCTGAGACCCCATGAGTGGTGGACTAGAACAAGACGTAACAACCTCTTCCTCCTCCTCCTCTTCCTCTTCTTGCTCTTTCTCTTCCACCTCCTTCTCCTCCTCCTTTTCCTCCTCTTCTTCCTCTTGTTCTTCCACCTCAACCTCTTCCTCCTCTTCCACCTCAATCTCCTCCTTCTTTTCTTCCTCTTGCTCTTCCACCACAACCTCTTCCTCCTCTTTCACCTCAACCTCTTCCTCCTCTTCCACCTCAACCTCTTCCTCCTCTTCCACCTCAACCTCTTCCTCCTCTTCCACCTCAATCTCCTCCTCCTCTTCTTCCTCTTGCTCTTCCACCTCAACCTCTTCCTCCTCTTCCACCTCAACCTCATCAACCTCTTCTTCCTCCTCTTCCACCTCAACCTCATCAACCTCTTCTTCCTCCTCTTCCACCTCAAACTCCTCAACCTCTTCTTCCTCCTCTTCCACCTCAACCTCCTCAACCTCTTCTTCCTCCTCTTCCTCCTCCTCTCTTTGTGTTTCACCCAGAGTTCCTTCACTGACATCACAAACTGAAGGTGCTTGTTTTTGCAAACACCCGTCATGGACGACAATAAACAGAGAAAGAAAACATTCATCATTTTCAGAAGGTTGAAATCTAATAATTTTCATTGACTTTTAAGGAAAAGCCAATGAAACTGTGATGAAGGCCGAGACCGTGACGTACGTTTCAGGCAAAACCCCCACAATGCAACTTGATAGTCTCTCTTCTCAAACTCCGGGGAAAAGAGAGACTTCGCTCTGATTTTGTGACGCACACTTGCTGTTGAAAAAGCCCCCAAAACATGACGCCATCAGGTATTACTTTTACATGTTGAGCCAGCTGAGAAGTCCTTCCCGTGAAGAGTAAATTAACTTGGCCCCTTTATGAATGATGGCAGCGCTCCATTTAGCTGCTTCGGTTTCACGGCAGCAACACACACACACAGACACACACACACTCATGCAAAGTTCACCAAAGGAGTCGCATCCTGAACCCTGACACCGCACCGTGTCCTCGGGGTGCTGGTATTCTGCATACTGGTCCACTTCATGGCTTACTGGGACACTTCAACAGTGTCTTTGTTTGTGTCATTAATGTGTTTTTATACTACGACAAATCAAAATGTCTTCCGTGAGCTTCAACATGTGCTCAAAGCCGCTTACTTGTGCATTTCGTATGATTTTGGTGGTTTGATCCCTGAGTCACTGCACCCTAAGATGCTCCTGATGTACATATATGTGTACTGTATGTACATATACTATGTGTAATGTACATATAATATGTGTTCTGTGTACTTAATGGGGGAGAAAAAGTCCCTCTGGACTCTTGGGAGTCTTTTTTTTTCGTTTTGGGTTTGTTAATAATGAGAAAACATTTAGAATATCGCCAGACTCTGAAGGTTACGTCATTCAAAAATTGTGATCCGAAACAGAGCGAAGCCGCGCTGATTAACTAAAGGGAACGTTAACAAAACACAACACTGCAGAACTTCATGTTCTTTCGTCTAAACAAACAACAAGTCGGGCCGCAGTAACATCACAGACCGGATCAGACGGCGTGGCTCCATCGCGTCATTATTTATCAATAGGAACATGGATCGGAGGTCATAAAAACGGGAAGTTCGGGGAGTTTGTCGGTGCTACTTCTATTTGTTAGTATTCACTCAGTTCGAGAGGAAGTAGCTGCCCGTCTCTCTCGCTCTCTTTTTCAGTCTGTCTCTCCCTCCCTCCGTCTTCAGTCCATCCTGGTGGCCTCGCGTTCCCTGCTGCAGGGTGGAGGGTTGGCAAACCACAATTAAGTTAATTGTTTAATTGCAGATAAGTGGAATGAATACCACACACAGTTTGAATGAAAAAAATAAAAGCATGCGCACACACACACACACACACACACACACACACACACACACACTTCAGTGACATTACATGGACACAGCTTCTCATCAAAGAAACATTATTTTACACAAAAGGAAATGTGCAGTGACTCATCTACTCCCTGAGCCTGGACCCAGTCCTCATGATCACAACCACAAACACACTTATTCAACACAAGAGTGACAGGCAGACAGAAAGAGACACACACATATTCAAACACGAGAGAGACAGACATAAAGATACACAAGAGGAATAGACAGATGTACAGAGACACACACAAGAGGGACAGACATAAAGAGACACACACTTATTCAGCACAAGAGAGACAGACATAAAGAGACACACACTTGACAGACAGAGACACACACACACATATTCACACACAAGAGGGACAGACAGACAGACAAATGGAGAAAGAGAAAATAAGAAAAACACAGATTAACAGAAAGGTGAAGTCATGCACAAAACTAACAGAAAAGTGATTTTTTTCCTTCATTACATATTTATCTCTGTGTTAATGGCGTCTCTGGTGGTCATACACTGCCCCCCCCCCCCCCCCTCTAACACAGAGAGAGTTAGGGGCCCTGGAGGACCAGAGCTCATTAAGGAGGAGATGAATATTTCATGTTCTATAATTCTTTCATAGTTCTGAGCCGTAATTCGCCTTGATTTACGTTTAAAAAGAAAACTTATTTTTTCTTCATTTCACTGCAGTGCACTCACAGCGCTGCCAGGAGGGAGGGAGGGAAGGAGGGAGGGAGGGAAAGAGTGAGACGGAGAGAAGGAAAAGAGGTTTTTCAGGAAGATTGAATCATGCCATGAGGAGAGCTGGTCTGCTTGTGGTTGTGGGAGAGCGGCGCTGTATTGTGTTGCTCTGAAGGGACGTGTCGTCTCTCCCAAAGTGTAACGGTCAGGGGAGGGAGGGAGGGAGGGAGTAAAGAAGGAGGGAGGGAGTAAGGAAGGAGGGAGGGAGGGACAAACTGCAGCTTGTATTGATGTTTGTACGGATTATTTCTGCGATTTGAAAGTGTGATTACAATCCTCAGTGTGATTCCTTATTTAAAACACATTCATAAAAAAATTAACCGGTTACTTTACTACCACGACTACAAGTACTAACACGACTAAATGTACTACCACGACTAAAAGTACTAACACGACTACAAGTACTACCACGACTAAAAGTACTACGTTAAGAATCTTACTTAAAAGTATTATTAGCTTAAAAGTATTAAAAGTAGTAATTATGCATAAAAAAGCCCTTTCAGGTGATTATATAATGTATTAATATAGCTGATATATTAATTTTATTTGGAGCTAATTATAAACAATTTAATATATTAGATGAATTCATTTAGCTAATAATGACGATCTTGTTGAGTCGTTAACAGCAAAGTAACTACAACTGTAAATAAATGCTGAGTGTGTGTTTCACTTGGAACGTAACCGAGTACTTTTACTGAATTGTTCTGTTTGTGCTTCATGTTGTGACGTCGATGTCCTTGAACGATGAGCGCGACCTTTCCCTGACCTTCGCCGAGAGGTCGGGATCAGAAGATGGTCGTACGGGTCACTTTGCACAGCAGTGACTCACAAGCTTTATGTTTTGCTGGTATTATTCAGTCTGGAGGAGGCGGTTGGGTCAGTTACATTTCTGCGTAAAGTCGTATGAATAAGACTCACTGTTTTTCCTTTTCTCCTCAAAATCATATTTACAGAAAGAAGCAGATCAGTTTAATGATTTTGTGTAAAGAGACGCTGAGTGACCAGCAAGTGCTTTAAAAAAATGTGTCCAGTAAGAAAAAGTAAGAGGAAAAAATGTAATAATCTCGTTCATTACACGTTAGTGCGCCCAAATCCACCGAAATATGGATGTTCTGAAATAAAATGGCCGCCCATTTTCATATTTCTTTCACATATAGACTGAAAATAATAAGTCTCACTTTAACTAATGCCTGTTTGGAAGTCTGTAAATCAGTACGCAGCAGGGATGGTTTGCTAAAGGAGGCAGAGGTCAAAGGGCACGGGGCAAAGAGACACGGGAGGTGGAGGCCGGAGGTGTAGAAGGTTTGGGAGTGGAGGTGGAGGATGTGGGAGCTCCTGGCATCCTCCTCGTGCAGCGCTGATGTTGATGTGGAGTCATGTTGGCTTGGCAGAGGCCCACTTCATTAGTGTCCTCATGCATTAGACCTCAGCGCAGGGGGGAGGGAGGAGGAAGGAGAGAAGGAAAAGATGCCAAAAGGAGGACGAAACAAACAAAAAAAAAAAAGGTAGAAGAAGAGTACGAGCACTGAGGACAGAGGAGACAAAGAGAAAGGAGGAGACGAACCCCGAAGGAGCCGACCAGCCTCGTGTGTTTGGCTCTGCTCGTAACATCATCATTAGTGCATGAGGGAGACCAGACTCCCCTTTGTGTGTGTGTGCGTCTGTGTGTGTGTGTGTGTGTGCGGCAATTGATCCGAGCGTCCCCGCTGTCGTCCCGAATGAGCATAGAAACGATGAAGAAACGATGAAGGTCTGAGGTTGCGAGACTTTTTTTCCTTTGCAATCCCTCCATTATTCCCTCCGTTCGCATGGGGGGAGACTTGTCGCTGTGTGGTCCTCGTCACGCCGAAGGGCGCATATCTATCATTCTTTCTCTCTTTTTTTCTGTATCTCTCGCTCTCTTTGTTCTTGCAGTCTTTTTCTCAATATCTGAAAACTCTACGTGAAAGAAACAGAAGATCTGGGGGGCGGGAAGGAGAAGAAATGACACCAAAAAAAGAGAAAAACCTACTGAATTCCTGTAAATTGGTCATCTCTCCCTCCCTCTATCCCTCTCTCTCTCGCCCCCTCCTCCTGAAGCGAATGAAATCGCAGCAATTTCATGGTCTGGCCTGCCCTGCAGCATTATTTAAGTAATACCCTGTTATTATTGAAGAGGAGGGAGAGAAAAGCGAATGACTATTATCTTTATGTGGGTCCTTTAATTTTAATGCACCACAGATTTATAGCTGGGCATTCCAGTGGGAGGCCCCTCCCTGCTCTTAAAGCGAGCGGGCGGGACACGACCACAACGCTCTCACAACAGCCTCCACCTCCCGACAAACAACCCAACGTCCCCACTTTCCCTCCCGACACTTCATCCTGTCAAAACGCCCGTCACACCGGCCGTGACACCCCGAGGACCCCAGAGAGGAACGTTAAGGCCTTCCTCGTCCTTGTTGATGGCAATTCATCTGAAGTTTATCCTTTTTTTAGTCTCCAGGGTTAAGTTTCTGATTGTTTTCTATGGCTGGTGGGGGGAGCGATACAGCACAGTATCGCGATATTTTGCGTGGCGAGATTGTATCGATATTTTATTCAATCAATTATCAACTTTTTGGTCCTCGAATAATAAAAACAATTGCTTTTTTCCATTTTTCCAGTCTAATTTATTTTGAGCAACTTTTCCTCCATTCATTTAGCTTTTTTCTCGTCTCTTGGAGAACCTCGGCCGACCTCGCAGACGTAATCGTCTCACTCGTCTGGACCTCCCCCTCTCCTCCCTCTGCCCCTCTGAGGTGTCGAGTGGTTAAATAGTTTGTGAATGAGACACTTGCTGGTTTTTTCTCGCGCCACTCTTTCACACATCGGGGTCAAAGGTCCAACTGGACACCCGGCAGTTTGGATGCCGGCGCTGGTTATTAGACCGCGACGCTCTGTGAGCTGTGACTCGTTCTCACCGTGAAGCGGCTCTGGCTACTGTGTGCTGGAGGCGGAGGCGTTGCATCACACGGGGTCATGAAGTTCTGCACGGCGGTTGTCGCTCATTTCGTCTGCGTTGCGTTCGTGCCTCAGTCTCGATCAGGGGTCACTGTGCCCCGTTAATCCAGCAGCTCTTCTGTCTTTCTCGCCAGGCGCACCACAGGCCGCCCCCGACCCCGATGAAGGAGCACCGGCTGTCTCCGATGCGCGAGGAGCAGCAGCAGCAGTTGGCGGCGGCGGCCTCGGTGAATGACGACGGGTCGCAGAGCGTGGGGCCGGGAGCCGGCGGCGGCGGCGGCGGTCCACCCGGCGGGAGCAACAAGAAGCCACGATCGCGCACTAAGGTACGATATGTCCGAGTCTTTCTCGCCACCAGGACCCTCTGTAACGGGGATCATTCACCTGCTCACCTTCTCTCTTTTCTGCGTTCCAGATTTCCCTGGAGGCCTTAGGCATCCTGCAGAGCTTCATCCAGGACGTCGGCCTGTACCCGGACCAGGAGGCCATCCACACCTTGTCGGCGCAGCTCGACCTTCCCAAGCACACCATCATCAAGTTCTTCCAGAACCAGCGCTACCACGTCAAGCACCACGGCCGGCTCAAGGAGCTGGGCGAGGGCGCCGCCGCCAGCGGGGGCGTGGACGTCAGCGAGTACAGGGAGGAGGAGCTGCTCTCGGGCTCCGAGGACCCGGAGTCCAGCGAGGACGGGGCCGAGGAGATCTACCAGTCCGCGGAGGGCAACGGCTGCGCGGGCGCCGGCCAGCCGCCGGCCTCCTGCGGCTCCAACTCGAGCCGCTCGTCCTCGGGGAGCCACGGCGCCCCGGAGGAAGGCAAGGACAAGGGGCACGGCCGGCCCGGAGGCGGAGGCGGCGGCGGCGGCCCTCTGGGGCCCGGGAGCTCCTCGTCCAGTCCCAGAGAGCAGGCCGAGTACCAGAGGTAGAGACCGGCACACCGGGGAGGAGAGGGGAGAGAGAGCGGGGGGAAGAGGGCGAGGAAACAAGATGGAGATGAAGCGAGGGAACTGGTCACGACTTGACGGGGAGGCGAACGCCATCGGGCTGAAATGCTTCAATACGTCGCCGGACAAACTCTTTTTATGACAGACATCGGATGTGTGGAGTGTAAAATAACTTGTGTAACTGTGAATAGAACGTCCCCGCCCACATTTAAATAATTCACCCATAAACAGGTCATCTATTGCCCCAATTTACAAAAAAAAAAAAGTCTGTCGACCACCGGACTTTTCTCCCGATCGGCCAATCGCCAGAAGAGACGCTCTCCGAGGAGGCGGGGCTCCACCAGGAGTCCTGCGCTTCCTCTCGTGAGACATTTCTCCCACGCTGAGTGACATTCATGGACTGGTATTTTTTCGAGACCTCTTCGACTCCTCAAGACGGTCGCACGCTGGTGTCGCCACCCCGGGAAAAAAAAAAAGAGAGAAAAGAAACCACGACCACGACCGGCCCTCGCCTCACCGTCACACTCCAGAATCACGAGTCCAATCAAGCACTTACTGTTCACAAAGACACTGGATGTGACGCCCTCTTCCCTCCCTCGCTCCCTCCCTCCTTCCTCCCTCCTTCCTCCCCTCCCAGACTGAAACGACAGTGGACATTTTGGCCAGAGGACACCCGAGCGCGCCCGCGACGCCGAGCCCTTTCCTGGCGTTCGCGTGGCGGGGACGAATGTCGAAGGAAAAGGGAAGGACGGAGCGGAGATTCAGCCACCAAACAATCAGTCACTTTATGTGCGGTAGTCCACCCTCTCTCCTCCACTCTTCCTCTCCTCTCTCCATCCCCCCTTTTTCCTCTCTCTAATTGGTGCCCACAGTCTTGTGTTTCAACCACACCTACCCGCACTTAAACTTCACCAACCCTATTTATTGCTATCTTTATCCATGATTATTATTATCATTATTGTTATTATTGTTGTTATTATGGTTAGAATTGCTGTCATCGCGTGCTATTTTTAGTTGTTTTTTTTTTTTATTTCCATGGGGTTTAAAATATCGTCTTTTTTTCAGAAACCTGGGCGGTGGTTTCAGGGGGAAAACGAGACATTCAGGAGCGCTCTGCCCTAAAAGAAGAGGAAGAAAAGGAGCGGAGGGTGACAGAAAAATTAAAAAAAAGAAGCAGTTACTGAGTGTTATTTGGTAAACAAAAAAAACAAACAAAAAAAAGTCCCGTCGTGTCGTATTATGCCTTTTTTATAGGTCTGTTTCCCAAAAAAAAAAAAGATAAATGAGAGAAATAGTTTAAAAAAAGAAAGCAAAACTTGATGACAATCTACTTTTTGGAGCCATTAAAGAACCGTGGCAGGCTTTTCCCTCACGTTTGATGTCTGTAAATACCCGACACGGGACAAATTGTTATTGATATACTTTTCTTTTCTTTTTGCGGAGCGACTTTTAAAGTGTTTGAGCCAGTTTGGAGCGACGGGAAAGGACGACTCGGTGAAATCAGTTCGCTTTCATTGTGCCGGGCAAATTCAATCACAGGAGTATTTAAAGAATTATTTTTTGTGTTTTTTGCTTGGTGTCAGTTGTGTACAAGTATACAGTATGTTGATTAGAAATAAAATGATATCGGAGGAGGGATAGTAGTGTCCGCGTTGTTTGACTATCCGGGTCGGCTGCTACACTTCCTGCCTTTTTTTTTGATGATGATGATGATGATGATGATGATGATGGCGGCGCTCCGGTCGCTCCCGCGTGACGCCGTTGTGTTTTTCTGTGTGACAGGATTCAGGGTCGGACACAAATGAAATGTTCGTTCATCTCCAGCGTTGAAGTGAATTAAAAATTTGTGAATTCAAAAAAAAAAAAAAAAGTTGTCTTTTTTTATTTCAATAATGTGAGGACAGTTTTCTCTCCTGGACACACACACACACACACACACACACACACACACAGTAACAAAAGTCAAAATGGCTAAGAAGGATAAGAATGAAACGTATATAGTAGCAAATGTAAAAAAAAAAAAAGAATATATATATATATATATATATATATATATATATATATATATATATATATATATATATATATATATATATATATATATATATATATATACATCTATATCTATCTATATATATTTATATATAGATATAGATATATATATATCGTGGTTAAAAGGCTTTTACAGGTGAGATCTATACTGTATATGTATATATATATATATATATATATATATATTTTTTTTTTTACATGTGTACAGTATACAGTATATAAAAATGCACACATATATATGTTTATACATATATATATATATATGTGTATATATACATATATGTTTATATATTTATACACACAACATATACACACACACACACATGCAGTGATGTGATGCGTCAGTATTTGCAGCGCCGCTGTGGGATCCATTTTAAAATAAACTACAGTGTTTGTGTTCATCGTCGGAATGAATGAACGTTTTGTGCGACGTCGCGGCTCATTGAAGTGACTTTTAGCGTTTCTGGACAACACTGGAGCTATTTAGCAGCGAGGGATAAATACTAGTTACTGGTTGGTTTTGGTCCTTTCAGTGGATAAAGAAACATATTATAAATATTTCACCGGATGTGTAGTTTCGAGCAGAAAGCCTAAAAAAAATAAACAACAGTTTCAGTGCACACGGAAAAAAAAATCTGAGTTTTTTTTTTCCTGTTGCATCTCCGTCTCTTAGTGGCCTTTAATTCCTTGAACACATTAGTTCAGAGAAATGAACTAACTGGCATTAGACGAACAGAACTAAGAGGCGTCTCAGTGAAACCTGCTCCACGGTGTGCTTCCATACAGATGGACTATGACTGTAACCTGCTGTGCATTCTGGGTAAATAACTTTTCAAATGTCAAAACATAACCATGGTATTGCAGTCGCTCACTCCACACCATTCAAGTGCTATTCATTTTGCATGAACACCACTGAAGACATGAAGTCTATGCTTCATGTGTTAAAGCTGCATTCTCTCTCCTGACCACCAGGGGGCGACTCCTCTGGTTGTATAGAAGTCTATGCTTCATGTGTTAAAGCTGCATTCTCTCTCCTGACCACCAGGGGGCGACTCCTCTGGTTGTATAGAAGTCTATATAAGTGACTCTACTTCTCTCTTGATGTTTTCCCTCAGTAAACATTGTAAACATGAGTTTATGTCTCAATCTCTAGTTTCCAGTCTTCTATACAGCGTGATGTTCATTTCATAAATGATGGTCATTTAGAGTCAAACAGTCCATAAAGCAGGGGACGCTTTAGGGGCGGGGCAACAAGATGATTGACAGGTCTCTACATCGCTCCTCCGCATTCCAAATATGGTCACTTGCGTCCGTTGGTTGAAAACAACGACAACATGGCGACGCCGAAAACGCCCAAATCAAGGGTTCAAAATGACGACCGGGTCCACTTCCTGTCTGTGTCTGTGTCTTTTAAACAACGTCCCGTCACCACAGCCACTCGCGCTTCAGCATCTTTGGCTGCAGACACAACTGCGGCCGTCAGGAACCATGTGACTTCCCTAAAAAATCAAAAATCAACCGGAGTGAAGAAGTGAAATGAAATGGCTGGTCTGGCAGGCGGGACAATCAGCTTGCAGGGAAGGCAATCGCCTCTAAAGAGTTTCAACTCTGATGAGGTGAGGCGGGGCAGGACTCTCTCAGTGTTTAACCTGCCACCAGGGGTTGGGTCAAACACTGCGTGTGTGTGTGTGTGTGTGTGTGTGTCTCCTTCAGTGAACAATAGAGCCTAAGTGTCGGTGATGAGCTGGAGGGTCGAGGTCTCTTTTCCTGAAGAGACGTTTTCCACTCAGCTTGTGACTGAAGACAATCAGCTCACGCTGCGACTCCACCGCGGTGGGATAATTATACCTGCTGAGACACACTCCTTATGCACCCCCCCAACCACACACACACACACACACACACACTACCCCCATCTGTATCCCTTGCCGCATGCTTCTGGAGGCTAACAAGGCCAGAAGATGAGCGGAAGGAGCTACAAAGTTAAAGAGAAGAAACCTGCCGTCTCTTTCTTTCCCTCCTCGCATGAGTCACGCTCATCTCTGGGAGTTGATGTTTAGACGTCCGACCTCGGGGGCGACTCGTTTCGCGAAGTTCAAAAAGGCTCCCAGGCTATTTCAGAGCGCCTCGTCTCCTTGAACAATGTTGTGCATTGTGTGTAAACTTAAAGAGGGAGGGAGGGGAGTCAACTGCGTGGCCACAGGAACCAAATATTGCTTTATTTGTACATGTATGCAATCAAAGAAGAAGAAAAAAAAACCCAGGGATGGAAAGAAACACCGCCCGAGAGGCTGTCTCGGGTGGAATTTACTGGAAATTGTGGATGACAATGCAGCCTCCTGTGTTTATACAGCGAAATAATACATTTTAAAAGCAGTATTATCAAAGACGGGTGCCACGGATGTGACTGGAAAAAGGCAGAGAACAAAGTTTGACGAGGCCGTCGCATCGAGGAACCGTCTGAGCTCTCAAAGTAACCGTGCCGCCGACGGAGTAGAGGAGGGATATGATGCAAGACGACGCTAATAAGTAATAACAACTCACTCTGAATGCTAATTCTATTCAAACCCGACGATTCCTCCGCGGTGAAAACTGCGTTAGTGAGCCGGCCTCCAGGGACGCTGCGGGAGGAAAAACAACGACGTCAAACTGATAAACGCCGGAGACGCACATTTTCCTTCCGATGGTTTCAAACTCATCGGTTTAAAAACAAACACAAACACATTTTATGCAAAATAAGTCTTTTTAAACGGACAACAATTTCATCTGAATGGAAATGTTTCTCTCAGCCGCATAAATCTGTTGCCGGCTAACTGGAGCGAGCGTTCTGATGAGGACGTTATTTCCTCACCGTGATGACATTTGCTCCCCTGATAACATTTCTAGTCTCATGGCGGCGAGTGAAATGAGTATTACGTCTATAAATGAGTCCGTGAGAGAGATAACGGCGATATGAGTGCTGACAAATGACGCAACCAGACTTTTTTTTTGTATTCAGTGGAGCTCCTCACCGACAGCAGCGATGGAGGAAGTACTCTGAGCTGTAACTTCAGTAAAAGTATCAGTACCAACGCGTAGAAATACTCTGTTGCTAGTAAAAATACTGCATTTAAATTTAGGTTTAAAGAGGTTTTGTTTTGGGCTCCTGACATTTATGTTTCTAGTGTCCAACAATGCAACATAATGTCTCTATTGTATGTTTCTATCCAACAACGCAACATAATGTCTCTATTGTATGTTTCTATCCAACAACGCAACATAATGTCTCTATTATTTGTTTCTATCCAGCAATGCAACATAATGTCTCTATTGTATGTTTCTATCCAACAACGCAACATAATGTCTCTATTGTATGTTTCTAGTGTTCAACAATGCAACATAATGTCTCTATTGTATGTTTCTATCCAATAATGCAACATAATGTCTCTATTGTATGTTTCTATCCAACAACGCAACATAATGTCTCTATTGTATGTTTCTAGTGTTCAACAATGCAACATAATGTCTCTATTACATGTTTCTAAACATGATTATTCCTCACATATTTGTTTGTTACACGTCTTATAGAATTAGACTAAAAAGTAGCAAAACAAGATTTCAACATGAAGTTCCATGCACAAAAAAATTAAAATCAGATTTTTTTTTAAATTATTTAGACGTCTGATTCAAATCAGAAAAGTTATTTCCTTCATGCATTTTAATCAGACGGCCCCCATCGCCTCCCCCGTTACACCCGGACATTCAGCCGCAGCCGCTGTGCAGCTTTGTGGTCGCCACCTCTGGTTTTCATTGGGCAGCACTCGTCCCCTTCTCCTTCCACCTCATCCCTAAATCTCCTAATTCAACTCATTATTCGCTCAATTGCTGGGCTCTAACCCCTCCCGCCTCGGGTCCTTTAGAGCTGGTAGTCATTAGCAGACGGGATTTGTGACGGAGCTGAACGGGGGAGGGGGGGGGCAAGACTCTCTCCCTCTCTCTCCCCCTCTCTCTCTCGAACACACACACACACATGTGATACGTGGTGCCATAAAGCGCCTGCGGGGTGTCGCTGCAGTTAAACACACATCAGCCTCCCAGTGTTAAACAGCGGGTCCGTCAGGAGTTGGATGGGAGTCAGGTCTGCTCGGTCAGACCACCCAGAGCTCTGTGGTCGTCATGGGATGCTCCCAGCAGCCCCGGCGCGCTTCGCTGATGGGAGCCGAGCATCCGTCTGGGCCACGGTGGCTTCTGGGAAGTCTCTGGGGGCGGACCGATTATTTCACCGTCCTTTTGAAATGATTTATTATTTCAAAAGGACAAATGAAGCTTGTGGCCTGGAGACAACAAGCGCCTGCAGCGACACTGGAGGCTCTTCCACTGGAGTCTCTTCCACTGGAGTCTCTTCCACTGGAGTCTCTTCCAATGGAGGCTCTTCCACTGGAGACTCTTCCACTGGAGTCTCTTCCACTGGAGTCTCTTCCACTGGAGTCTCTTCCAATGGAGGCTCTTCCACTGGAGACTCTTCCACTGGAGGCTCTTCCACTGGAGACTCATCCACTGGAGACTCTTCCACTGGAGACTCTTCCACTGGAGGCTCTTCCACTGGAGACTCTTCCACTGGAGGCTCTTCCACTGGAGGCTCTTCCACTGGAGACTCTTCCACTGGAGTCTCTTCCACTGGAGACTCTTCCACTGGAGTCTCTTCCACTGGAGACTCTTCCACTGGAGACTCATCCACTGGAGACTCTTCCACTGGAGACTCTTCCCACTGGAGGCTCATCCACTGGAGTCTCTTCCACTGGAGTCTCTTCCACTGGAGACTCTTCCACTGGAGGCTCTTCCACTGGAGGATCTTCCACTGGAGACTCATCCACTGGAGACTCTTCCACTGGAGGCGGTTCTGATATTTTATTTTACTATGAAAGTTTTTATGAGGTCACATTTTAAATGGGGATATTTTTAACAACATAATACACCATAAAGTTATGATCCTAGTTTTATGATATTTATGTCATGCTATACTTTCTATGACCTACTACACATACTATAAAACATTTTGTATCCCATTTTATACTTTTCAGTGATATTTTACTGACACTATACTATATATTTTATGAGATACGTTATGACATTGTGATATATTATACTATGACTACGACAGTACAGCATGTCATTAAATATCCTATTTTAACATACTATGACATTTTTGTGACATTTCATGGCCCCCTATACCTTCATTTTCTTTTTGACATTTAAAAATCCTTGAATAGTCGTTTGATTAAATCATCTCACGCCACTCGTGTGTGTGTGTGTGTGTGTGTGTGTGTGTGTGTGTGTGTGTGTGTGTGTGTGTAACCTCTCGGGGTCACGTGCTCTCAACAGTCTTTCAAGCGGCGAAGCGACTCTCACCTGCACAACAGGAAGTCCACCGACGCCATTTGTTCCCGCGGTGCGCGTCCACGGTTACACAACACCGCACACACACTTCCTCTCTCACGACTCCTGCGGCCGGGATCGTCGGCGCAAAGTCTCAGCTGACATCCGCTTGATAGGAAGCATCTGAAAGTGAGATTGTGTGAGCTGCGTTTTCCTCCCCGAGACTGAAATCCAACTGTAATTATTTTTTGGCCGGTGCTTCCGTTTGCGTGTTTGTTTGTGAGATTGACAGGTGTCTCCGTACCCACGACACCTCAGACAGCTGCGAGGGCACCGCTGCAGGGCATTAGGCCTGATAGATGGATGATTAGAGAACATTAGAGGTGAAGAGGGGAGGGGGGAGGGGGCACAGCTGTTGCTGCTAACTATTACCCACAATGCAGCGTCAGAGGGGAGGCTCTGTGCCCGGGAGGGACCGCACACACACGCGAACACACACCTGTGGCCTCCCGCCGCGTGAACACACTCAGAGAGTGTGTACGGGGTCAAGAACGTACAAATTAGCGGATGTTCAGGCATGAACGAGGCAAGTAATGGCGCTCTGCGACCGCGAAACCTTTCCTCCGGCGTTCCTCCGGCGTTTAAACGCTCCGATTCACCCCGGCGAAGCGCTCCGTCGGAGTTCACCGCACGTGACCCCAATAATGACCCGTTAGCGACGGAGGAAAGAGGTGCAAGATGTGAGCGGATTACGAGGGGAGGGACCGCGTGGGACAGCCGGCGGGCTAGCGGCGGCGGCGGCGGCGGACGTCAATGCTAACGCTTCCGAAAGGAACAGAAGGCAGCGGAGGTCGTCGCTCGACGGAAACAAACAGCAAACGACAGCCGACGTTCAATCAGCCAAATGCGTTACGGCGAGATTAACAAACCGCGTGTCGGCGGACGACGCCTTTTCATCGGCTCGGCTGCGATCGCGGGTCGTGACGTTTTGGAGTGGATGGGAATAGTTTCAGATGTTCTGGAAACCGCCGGGTCGCCTTCGTTTCACACACACACACACACACACACACGTTGCATGCTGTGTGAATTAAAAAACCGCTGCATGGGTTTGCACGGGGTCAGATGTGTCTCATCCAATCTGAGTCTTTGTCAGGCGAGATCTTCAATACGAGAAGGCAAACAGCTGCTGTGATTAAAAATAAATCGCACTCAGCATTTCTCTAAACCCTGGAATAACTAATCTGGACTGGGACATGAAATATACATGAGGGCAAATGTAATGATTTCATCCATCAAAGGATTTACTCAAACACTTTAAAAACCAAAGTCTTGGACACACACACACACACACACACACACACACACACAGAGAGAGAGGATTGTTCCATCATCCAAGCGATGATGAAGATAATATTAGATAAAGGAGTCACCTGGGGAAGAAGTCACTGAGTTTGTTTGAGGCTGTTGCTTCTTAACAAATGTAAATAAACCTAATCCAAGTAAATCATATCTCACATTTGGCTGCATAACGGAGGTACAGCTGAACGACATGCACGCATTTATTAAATCATTGTGGCGTCTGAACATCTTCCATATGAGAAGACCCTGGAAGAGCGTCGGCGGCTTGACGACGAGCGGATCTCCGAAGGCCTCGGGCGACACGTTGCACCCTGAAGGAGACGGTTCCCTTCGAGGAAAAGGAAGTTTATAAGAAAAGGTCGAGCCACTGCTGCAGTTTCAGGGACGCGATGCACCTCAGTGCGGCAGCGGTGAACCGATGCGATAGTTGGGTTCAGACAGATGAACATCGGGGGGCCATGGGATCAGCCTTTGGGTCCTGCGGGGCGCCGCCTCCCGCAGGCCGCGAGGGGGCGCTCCGTCCGACACACCGGTGTGGCGGGCGGAGCGCCCCCCCCCCCCCCCCCCTCCCCATCCGGGGCATCGGGCCCTGCGCTGATGCTCCCTGACAGAAGCTGCTGCTGCGACTTTGTGACGTCATGTCACGACCACACTGAACATCTGCAGCTGCACACGGTGCACTTCATGCGCTGTTTGTGCAACACTCATCACACGCTCGTGCCTTATTCTTGTGCGATACCTCTATTTTTGTGCCTTATTTTTTATTTTGGACCTTTTATTGTAATTTGGTTTGTAGGAGGACGTCAAAATAAGCTTCTCATCGTACAAGTAACTTTGTTACGTGTGCACATGACATTAAAATATCTTGAACCTTGAAGCTGTGATGAGGCGGCGATGAGAACAGCTGAGCAGAAAGATGAACAAACCTCATGGAGATCGGACGACCACGACTACAAATGACTTCTTATGTTTAAAAAAGCAATTATATCAACTTAAAAAGTGTGAAGAAATATCCGTATTGTGTTTCCAGCTGGTTCCTGCTGCCAATAGGTGGCTAAAAAACGTGACAAATAAAGTAGATGAATGAAGTTTTATGTCTTGTGTTTAGATTATTTAGTTTGCCTGCCACCAATAAACCCATCCAACGAGAAGGGGAGGATCAGAAGTAAGAAAAACAAAAACAAATGTATGAAGTAAATAAGCTAAAACACCACAGAGTGCTGTATTTGACTTCCTGTTGACTTCATGTTTGTCAGCACGTGTCCACAGCAGGCGGTCTGGCCCGTCGTGGTGGGACGAGCACATTATGCAAT
>NW_027175843.1:18884144-18929144 GCF_023055335.1 Clinocottus analis
CTTTGATGCTTCTGCTTCATCACATTTATAAAAAAAATATATAAATTTAAAACTTCTACTTCTCCTGCTTTTCAGACTTTATTTGGCTTTTCAGATGGAGACATGTAGAACAATTTGATAAAAAGCATTGTCATTGTTCTCAAATTGTTTCATTTATTGTTATTATAATTATTTTAATAATGCCAATGACTATAAAATGTATATTAATTTGCATCTTTGTTCATTTGCAGACGTATCATGTGACTCTTTTGGACCCCTGTCTGGATATCACATGACTAAACAAACTTAATAAATATAAAGTAAATATAAACCAGGTCACCGACTACACGAATAAATCCTGAAAATATAACATTTATCAATATTCCACTGACATGAAACACTTTTCTCTTCAATAAGTACTTTCCATTTGCATACTTTGCGTAACTTCTGCTGATATCAGTGAATTCTTAATTCAGTAAAGGGCTCTGAGGACTTCTCCCACCAGCGCTCACGGGGTCACGGGGTCACCGCAGGTCAGCCATTTTGTTCCCTAATGGGTGAAGTTCGAAGGCCGCTGAGTAAATCAACCGAGGAAGTCCTAATCGCACCTCCGCTCTTACTTCTTACCTTTTTTTCTTCTTCCTCTTACCTGCTCTCTCCTTCATTCTTTTCCCCTCTCCTCGCTGCCTTCTCCTTTCCTTTCCTTTTCCTTTCCTCCCTCCCACCTTGAACTGGGCCGTGCCAGTCGGTGGGAGCAGGCCCGGGCCTCCGAGCCTCCGAGGCTGCGAGCCTGCGAGCCTGCGAGCCTGCGAGCCTCGCCTCCCAGACAACTGCAAACAATTAGGGAAATTAGTGGCTCCAGCATCACCATCAGGAGGCCTGCTTGTTTATAATTTAATCGGGGCGCATGTCAAAACAGTCAGAGCTTGAGAGAAACAAGATGCGTTGGCGAGATGAAATTCAAACTGCCAGCCGGCTCAAAATATTAGGACTGTTTGTTTAATAGCGTGCGACCAACTGGGTAAGAGCAGAACGCAGAGGGCAGCGAGAGGAGGGAGGCGAGGGGGAGAGAGAGAGATGGAGAGAGGGAAGGAAAATACTAATGAAGAAATGAAGAAATAAAACAGCACACGGGGAAAAAAAAAAAAAAAAACGAAGATGCATTAATTTGTTTTTTAATCCATGCCACATTTTGTGAGTTCATGCATTTTGTTTTCTCTCTCTCTCTCTGTCCGCCCCCCTCCTCCTCCTCTTCCTCCTCCTCCTCTTCCTCCCCCTCTCCCGCCTCCCCTCTCCGTCTTTCACTTAGCAGTGCTCTGGGAATTTCAAACGCTTGGATCTGTGCCGCCTTTCAAATTCATTATAAAAGCTTTTTGCTAACTAAATAGAGAGAGAGAAAGAGAAAAAAGAAAAACTGCCACATTCATCTCTTACCCCCCCCCCCCCACCCGCCCTCCCCTCCTCCCCCGCCCTCCCCCAGACAATATATAAATAAACTAGAGTGACCTGATTGAGAAGTAAAAGGCAGGGAGTTAGCACTGGGACTCATACATTACTCCCCAACATTAACAGTAGGCTACTCAGCCGACACATGGTGGTGGGAGTATGGCCCCTGGGCAAACGGTGAGGTTAGAACTAATGCCCCCGCCGCCGCCGCTGCCGCCCCCGCCCTCCTTCAACCGCTCGCCATGTGCCCACACCCTTGTAAAGTATGGGCCCTGTACGGTTGGCAGCGACACTAAAAACTGACACTCTCCGGAGGGGAATCGTGGTGTCCGGGTAAAGTAAAAGAAGTTGTCCTATTCAGGACCACCGCTCCTGGCCTTTGAACCCAAAAGAAGCACAAAAAAAAGAAAGCGACGATTTGCTCAACGCTCTTGGCGCGGACCCAAAAAGTTAGAAATATACAAAAGGTCCGTCAAAGAAAAGCGGAGCGATTTGGAAACTCGAGGCTCTGTATTCTTTGACAGCGATGTCAAAGAAAGAAGGAAAAAAAAAAAAACTCGGCCTCTTAATGGGCCCCGAAAGAGCAGAAGAACGTAAAGCGCACGATAAACAAACGACGTCATTCGCTCTCGAAGAAAAACCCCACGAGCGGAGTGTATATGTGGAAGGTGGAGGGTGGAGGGTGGAGGGTGGAGGCTGACGGCGGCGGCGGCGGTCTCAGCGGAGCGTCATTAAGCTGATGAGAATCGCATGCGGCGAGGCAGTAATTGGCGATAAGCTGATGTATGGTGAAAGTGATCCAGAGCCAGGGATCGTGATAGCACGAGCGCAGACCAACAACACACACACACACACACACACACACACACACACACACACACACACACGGGGACGCAGGCTGGCAGCCGGCGCGCGGCTCCTGGTCAAAGAGCATCGTTTAGAGTACATGACTGCATGCAGCGCGGCTCCAAGCGGCTTTCATTACAGCCGGTCTGCTAGCTCGCTAATGCCTGTCTCCCCCCCCCACCACCACCACCACCACCAACCCCACCATACCTTGGCCGACCAGTCAGACAGGACACACACACACACACACAGACACACACAGACAGGCCCTGACCATCAGCCGCCAGTCCACGCAATCAGCCGCCTGCTATCAGCTCTCTAATTGGATCAGTGGCACGAATGTGATTACAGCAGGCGTATTTATTTACATAATAATTATTACCACGCTCCCCAGAGGAGCCAGGGGAGAACGCCATGGGCCTGGGGAGAGATGAAGGGTGGGATAAATAGAGAGGGGGAGAAAAGGGGGGGAGGACAGTGAAAACAGAAGGATGAAGGATCTGTTGAGGAGCAGATTCAGAGACACAAACATGTGAAGGTAAGGAGATCCGTGTGGCTTTATTCATCCAAAGACATGAATTTTAAAGAATTATGAGTATAAAGAAAACCCAACGCATTATACCAGAGAACTTAAGAGTTTAGTTTCATCCTGAAAACCCTGAGATACCTGAGGAACATTCTTTGTGCATGAAGTTATTAATGTTGAATCAATAGTTTTAATTAGATCAGTTATGATACAACAGTGAGGACAGGTTGGATTTTTCTCCGTAAACAAATAAAATATCTCTCCCTGCCCTCTAAAACATTCATAAGGAGAAATCATTCATTCATTTGCATAACAATAATGTACTTTTTACCTAACATACCTTGAGAACAGTATCTTCTGACAGAAAATGTAAATTTAGGACGCTTTCCAGGGTCTTGTGGACCTCTAAAAAGTTAGTTTCCAACTAGCCTATGAAGGCTAGCTTAATTAGCTTAATTAGCTAAAGCCGAAACAAAATTTGAAAGGCGACGGTTACATCTCTGGCCTTTAACATTCAGAAGAGCTAAATGTACCTACGGCGCTATCGTAAACTATTTTCAATAGTAGTAGTAACTATGTGGGTCCATGTCAAACCAGGTTAGCGTGCAGCTAAGGAGAACGCGTATAGCCAGGTTAGCCGTTAGCATGCCGGGGTAGGGGGACCTGAGTTATGGCCGTCTTCTATCTTGGAGACGGCTACGTGGCTACGTGGGTCAGCGGCTAACCAGGTTAGCGTGCAGCTAAGGAGAAAGCGTATAGCCATGTTAGCCGTTAGCATACCTTGGTTGGGGGACCTGAGTTATGGCCATCTTTTATCTTGGAGACGCAGTTTGGCGTAGCGCCTGAACTCCATCTTCGTCGCACTAAATCTGTGCCGTTTGTCCGCCGCCGCACAAACTCGCAGATTAATTCGGTCTCTACGTAATTTCACAGAGTGGGCCAGCGGGCCTTCGGTTACTCCCGCCGCGACATGGATTTCCCATTTTGCCAATGGCTATAGTGACGTGATAAGACTTTACCGTTTGTACAAAATGTAGATAAATGTTGCTCCCACCCCCCCACAACCACACGCACAGAGACACACACACACACTCTGAGAATCCGTCTGCAAACTCAATATAAATACAACTTCTCTATTTCAATAACAGGCAAGCAGACGGAGGGACTCTGGGGACTCGGTCGCGTTTACGTTTGCTGCCATTGAAGTCGTCCAAAGGCCGGCATTGCGTGCCGCTTAATGGCGCTTAATCACAGAGCTCCTAAAATAGGCCATTATATCAGCGCCGGGGCTCTAGAATTACACGGAGCCCTCGGGGCCCGAACAACAGAGCTTTTGTTAATAAGCGGCCATTAATCAGATCCATTACGGAAGCCGCTGGTCCGGCGGGCGACACCGCGCTTGATAAATACCTCACGAACAGAAAACAATTTACTCACCTAGTGTAAACCGCTGCGTCTGTGTGTGTGTGTGTGTGTGTGTGTGTGTGTGTGTTCACACGGAGGCTGGGTGGGACAGGAACCACGCAGGCTGACTAAAGACACCCAGAGGACTGGTAGCAGAGCCGCTGTGGTGTAAATATTCCTCGGTGAGTTGAAGAGAGGGAGATTAATACTGCACGCTGATTATTACTGCGTGTGTGTGTGCGTGTGTGTGAGTTGAGGTCGTCGCCACGGCCGCAGCACACACACATCGCTTGGGGTCGCACGATTTTAACTTCCCGCAATTACGTGAACATGATCGGGCAACATGCAACGCTGGATATCAAGTCGAGCGCTTCCTACACATCCGGCCACCAGGGGGCGATCAAGACGCCTTTAGCTTAGCCGATAACTTATTTTAAGTGTGAATCAACTTCAATATGTCATAATGCGCTTCTAGCCAGGTTTAAAGTGCCTTGAACTTGCATTACTTTGAATGTCCATCAGGGGGCGACTCCTCCGGTGGCAAAAAGAAGTCTGGTTGTTTAGAAGTCTATGAGAAAATGACTCTACTTCTCTCTTGGTTTATTGAATCAGTAAACATTAAATTATGGTAATTTAGAGTCAGGGGAGGCTTTAGGGGCGGGGCTTACTGTGATTGACAGAGTCATGTGGTCACTTCTGCTCACCAGTTAGCAAACACCAAACGTTAAAGAGCACTATAAAAAAGAAAATGTGGCCTCAAATTCAGGGAGTAATAGTGATGAATCATTGTGATCTCAATATTGATTTAAAAAAAAAAATGTGATTATTATTTTGGCCGTAACCATTACAGCCATGACACTCGCTGTCACCAGGAAGGCTCCTCTGTGGACCAATATCTGGCAACCTTTCTCCCTAACAGCCCCTGAGACCTCAAGTTATTGATCTGCACTTTTTCAATGCTCGTAATTAACATAACCGCGGTATTGACAGACCATTAAAGCAGCTAATTGACCCGCGTGCTACGACGTTGAAGGACGCGCGATCTCTCTTGGCGTTGCGGCTCAAAACTCTTCACCAATTGGTTTGTTTTCGCGGCTCATTCGAGGCGTCGTGTGCATACACGCACTTCCTCTCAGGTCTCTCTACTCATTACTGCCACTCCTGTTAATCAGTTGTGTCTCTCCCATCAATCTCACCCTCCTCGCGGGCCTCTCTCTCCCTCCTTCCCCTCCGTCTCTCTCCAGTCGGCCAGAGACAGACGCAGGGGCTCTTCATAGCAGATAAAGCCGCTAATTTCATTAATTATGAACCAATATGTTACAGAGTATGTGTGCGTGTTTGCATCTGGAGCAATGGAAGAAGAAGGGGAGGGTGGAGGGAGTGGGATTTGAGGGTCCCTTGAACTGGCATCTGGTCCACTCTGGCATCCAGGGAACAAGGGAATAGGAAAGGAAGAAGGGAGAGACGGTGGTAGGAGGAGAGGAAATTAGAGAGAGAGATGAAGGATAAAAGTGAGCGCTCCAAAGAGGAGTACGATCTGAAGGGGCCGATCCCGTAGAGAAAGACAGAAGGGAGAGAAAGTGACTCGCTTTGTTAGTGTTGTACGACCTTTCTCGTCCGCCTCTTCAGTTCTTATGAACTCTCGTTGCTGTATGAAGGTGTAAGACGTGCTAGCAGCGGCTTAAAGGTTAAATACCGACATAAAACTAAGAATAATATCAAATGTGAAGAGAGGTCTAGTGGCGGGCAACGTGTGGCATGGATCTCATGGCTGTGTTTTGTTGAATATAGACAAATATGTATTTTAAATATTGATTCATGCCACTGTAGTTATATCAATGTAAAAAAAACAGACTTGTGCTTGATCTAAAAATGTGCGTTCGAACTTACTCAGAGGCAAACAAAGTGTTTTGTCTGCATGTTGATTGTGTTTTTTTGTCAGGCAACAAACGTCACAGTAGTAAAAGCTCACAGTGACGCTCGAGTAACACGGAGCCTTTGTTGATGTTGTTAGCAACACCTGCGCCTTTTCCCGAGCGCGCGTGAAAAATGCTGAATCCAGACGAGCCGCGGTTCAATAGTTTCTGAAGAGCGACGACATGGTTTCTCTTGTCCTTTTCTAATTGGGGTTTGCTGACTTTGTGCTAAGCTAAACGAGTAGCTTCGCACCTGAAGGTAATCTACACTTAGAGCTTACGTTGCCTCCATGCGGCTCAGCGGGCAGCTAACGGCTACTGGCGCTAACGGCGCTAACAAGTTGCTGTCTAAAAAAGTCCTTTTTGTTGTTGAAGCCACAGAGTATTGGGAGTATTTTTCCAACCTTAAAGCCACTCAGCAGGATGTGAAGAGGGTTAGAAGGTGTGTTTCAAGCTAACACCAACACTACTGCGATCACAAACAGATTGATACAAATGCACCACATCCACACAAAAAATGTGATGACAAACTGGTGAGACTGACCCTTTAACCAACCCTCTCACACTCTGGGTCACTAAATACTCACACTGTGTGATAACCTTGCCAGTGTGTGTGTGTGTGTGTGTGTGTGTGTGTGTGTGTGTGTGTGTGTGTGTGTGTGTTTTCCTAACAGGTGTGTCCCTCACGCTAGACTGCCTCCTGCCTCTCAGCTCCGTCTTTCTCCCTCAAACATACATGGAAACACACACTCCTCTACACGCACACACACACACACACACACACACACACACACACACACACACACACACACAGAGCCGCCTAATCAGTCGCGCTTCACGTCCAAGAGATGGCACCGTGTGAGCCGGATGAATAGTGGAGGCGCATGTGTCTTCGGTATTAATAGTAATTGTGTGTGTAAACTGTTTCACATCAACCCACTCTATTACAACAGCTGCCCTGCAAATCACCACAGCCTGTGGCAGCTGATGACTTCTGTGTGTGTGTGTGTGTGTGTGTGTGTGTGTCTACTATGCATCCATGAACACATGCACATCAAACAAACGGTGCATGGATTCATGTGACACACACACACACGTTTGAGGTTTCATTTGACAAAAGGTGACCAAGTGCGCTTCTATCGGAGGATTATTACCATTTCATTGGTGGATGAACGGCGGTTTAACAGTCTGGATATTGGAACGGAAGCGAGGGTATTGAAAGGGTGTGTTGTGTGACTTCTACACAAAGAGGACGGCCCCTGTGGGTTGTTAAATTGTACTCATAAGCCAGCAGTTAAATGTTGGTTAATGATGCGCCCAGAAACACAGCGAGAGGACAGAGAGCGACGCGACCTTCGGACTCTGCAGAGTGTCCTCAGGATAATCCCTGGTCATAAATATCACCCTATTCACTCTGCACGTACACACATCCATGCAAAAAGCAACCCCACACACACACACACACACACACACACATTGTTGTCCCCTTGCAGAGAGGTCTTGTGGTCCATGAGGGTCGCTGGCGGCGGTTGCACTCGTCCCCGAGCCACAGACGCCTCGCCGTGCTTCGTGATTGGCGTTTCCGGCTCTGTGCTTTTGTTTTTCTGCCATTTTTGTTGTTGTTGTTTTGTTTTGTTTGCCGCACTGTGCAGAAACATTTCTGTGGAGTCTGGCGTGATTGCACCGTAGGCCGTGCAGCGACACCCATCCATTACAGCAGAGGAGAGCCTTGTATTTAGAGCGCCTCGGCGGCGGCTATATTTATCGGCGCTGGCCCAGACGCAGGGGCCCGACTCGGCTTTTTTACTGCCGCACATTCCTGCAGCCGTCACGATACGCCGCCTAAAACGGGCCCGAAGATGAACGCCAGCGCCACAAATCGCCGCGTGTGTTAGTCATCGCATCTGCGAAGAGTGACGTTTTTATTCAAGTCCCTTTTTTTAGTCTTTTACTTCTACTTTTTTTTTTTTTTTTTTTTGTGCACTACTTAAGACACAAAAAAGCATACGAAGAATTAAAATGAGGAAGTGGTACGATAGTTTATTTTGAAATCACATGACCTGGACCTACTGAAACCATAAAAAGCTGACTTCAGCAGGACATTATGCATAATGAGGACTTTCAGTCATGATATTTACTATGAGTGAAAAACACCGTTACGATGAAAAAGAATGTCGGCCGTCTTATGATTTGCCAGAAATTGTGTATAAATATCACACACACACACACACACACACACACACACACACACATACACACACACACACACACACACACACACACACACACACTTAACCTCGGCGCTCGCTGTGCGGAGGCAATGTCCATTAATTGTTTGGGTGTTGCATGACACAGCCCAAGTGTCCAAATCATATCAATTGTTGTTGTTATTGAGTTGTGACTCCACAAGCAGAGACACAACATCCACTAACACACCAATTGATGATTTGAGGGGGAATAAAGGCGGCATATTTAAAAGTTGCACTGGCCCAAAAAAATGGTCTCCAAATGTGATGAAGTCGTCCGTCCGGAGCCAATAAATCTCCCACAGCCAAGACAAACTAATGCAGGTGACTCTGGGAGTTTAATTTAAATGCAACTAGACCAGTGGACAACAACACATCTCTAATGTTTGACTCGTGACGGACACACAACACTCATCTAGTCAGTATTTGAGTGTTTTTACATCCCGTAAAGCCACTTTTTCACATAATCTGAACGTGTGTGTTACCAGATGGTTTAACACAACAACCCGGTGAGCAGCAGCACGAACAGTAAACCTGTGTGTGTGTGTGTGTGTGTGTGTGTGTGTGTTAAGTTATCAAGTTGGATCTCATGACAGTTTGAGGGGCGAAGAAGAAGAAGAAGAAGAAGAAGAAAAACAGACTTTGGGGCGGTTTCGGTTGCTGCAGGGGTTCAGAGCCCGGCCCATTTATCTCCTCACACAACCCGACACACTCCTGTTTATCATGTTCACAGGCGCTGATTCCCTAAATAATGCAGGATGAGAGGGGAGCACACGGCTGCATACACGTGTGTGTGTGTGTGTGTGTGTGTGTGTGTGCGCGCGTGTGTGTGTGAATGCAATTTTTTTGGGCATTTGTGTGAAGTTTGGTTGCCGCCATGAATACATGTGCACGGTGTCCCACATGCTTGTGTGTGTGTGTGTGTGTGTGTGTGTGTGTGTGTGTGTGTGTGTGTGTGTGTGACAAGGTGAAGCTAAAAACTGAGCTTAAAGAATAAAAAATGTTAAAAAAAAGCGAGACGGTCAAAGAGGAAGGGGGGGAGGTGGATCAAGCAAATCATCACGTTGACTTAAAAACGCACTCATTATGTGCAGTCATGAATAATTTTGTACCAAAAACACTAATTTTGCATTAGACTTACAGTACACTGATTCTGCAGGAATATTCATACACTCGTGGGGATTTATTTTCTTCTTCGTCGTCGTCTTCCTCTTCTTCTGCCCTCCGCTGAGTCTTTTTTGCCTCATTTAGTGATGCGTTTCCTGGCACGGGGAAAATAGGTCATATAGATGTGTTGTGTGCGCGGCGAGCTCACCGGTGCCACTGAAGGATGGAGAGCTGCAGGTCTCCAGGCGACAGCACCGAGGGAGTCCCCTCTGCTTGTGTGTACACACACACACACACACACACACAAAGTGACTAGCACACCACGGTGCTATTAATACAGAGCCACAGCCATTTTAATATTTAATTGCGTTGATGGACTGCATCTGTGCTGCTCTGTGATGCAAACATTATTATACGTACTAAGTGGCTTAATTGTAATTAGAGCTGAAAATTTAATTAAACTCAACAATATAAGTTCTCGTTCTTCCACCGAGTCGAGCATTTTCTTCCCCCTCGCTGCCTCTTTAACTCCTCCGGTCCAGATGCCTCGGCTCGGTCGGTTGGTTTCATCACGGACCCGACGTGCAAAATATGAAACGCGTTTATATATTTTATCTGCACACAAATGTTCAACGCCGAATTTGGAAAAAATGTGTCTTCCGCTGTGGCGTAATACTTTGTCTTTGAAAAGCAGGACAAGCAGTCGTCTCGCTTCCATTCGGTTATCAAGCAAATACAGCAAAATTACCCAAAATGCAATGCAGAAGTTGGCATTTTGGGCTTTTGGGCTGTGATCCGCGAGTGAACAGAGTAGAAGGAAGTGAAAAAAGGCCAATCTGACCTTCTGCAAGGGAAAAAACAAGAAACATCTTCAGGAATCTGATTCAATTCGACAAATTTGAATCGTTCTCGCACGTCTCGGCAGATATTACACATTTTTCATGCACAAATACATTATAAATATGAGCATGTAAACGTCAATCAAGTGTAAAAACATAGTTTTGTAGAACGTTACATTAAAGATTTTCGAATCCAAAGCAGCTTTCAAGAAATATTTTGACATTTTGAGGAATTTTCTGTCTTGCTAAGAGACAAAAGTAAAGATCAATACTTAAATCTGTTAAATAAACTGTGAATCAAACCAACAGTCCAGGCTGTAGCTGCCTCATCACATCTCATGACCCTTAGATTTATTTTTAGGACCCTTTTGGGGACCCGGAGCCCCAGATTGGGACCCGCTGATCTAGGCCACCGTTGAACACTCATTTTCTCTCTTAATACATCACAATGACTCAGATTTAAAGCAATACATCAAATTAAAACACACACACAGGACATAGATGCACGCAGCGGTGGCCGTCTGGCGCGGTGTGTATTATTCATCAGGAGCGAGGCGTGTCGGTGTGGAGCGTTTGCGGCCGAGTGTGTAAACAGCTGTGTGTTGCTTGACATGCTTTTGCACTCTCGGCTCTGCCGGGTCTGTTGGTACCGATCAGACCGGAGACGACAGGACGGCCCGCCAAACAACAACAACAACAACAACAACGGCAGCGGCAGCAGCGGCCACGGGCCTGGCCCCGCCCCCAACCACGTCCACACACACACACACACACACACACACACTTATTGTGTCACATGAACTGACGGACCCTCACACATGGATGTGCAACGCAGACACACAACGTCAGCATCAGCTTCAGTAAAACATGAATAAGTGAACAGACCTCCGTCGGTCTCGGGTTTTAGTTTCAAGGTCATGTGACTCCTCAAGCCGCCGCCGCCATCTTGTCTGGAGATCAGATACTCACGACGAAGACACGGAAGGAGTTCTGCTGCTTCTTCATCACCTTTTTCCTCTTCTTTGCCTCCTTCTTCCTCTACTTCTTCGTCTTCTTAATCTTCACCATCTTCACCTTCTTCTTCTTTGCTGTCTTCTTCATGTTCACCCTCTTCTCCTTCTTTTTCTTCTTCTTCTCCTCCTCTCCCTCCTCCTTCTTCTCCTCCTCCTCCTCCTCTCCTTCCTCCTTCATCTTCTTCATCTTCTCCATTTTTTCCTTTATCTTCTTCATCTTCCCCTAACTTCCATCATCGTCTTCGCCATCTCCGCCTTTCTTATTTTCTCCATCTTCTTCCGCTCTATGTTCCCCTTCATCACCTTCTTCTTCTTCTTCTTCTTCTTCTTCTTCTTCTTCTTCTTCAGCCAATCAGCATGGACCCCATCAGACGGCGAGGACCCCCCGTGTGGCGGCGCCTGTTGACATGAAGGTCAGCTCATCGTCAGTAACCCGAGCCGCCAGATGGTTTGTTACCCGGAGCCGTCTGAGAAGCAGTCATTGGAAACAGCTGATTGGATGAACCATCTGTCAATCAAACTCTGGAGTCTGGAGAAGAAGAAAAAAAACACATTTCCCATCAGGAGAAGCCGTCGCCGTCGTTCTCTGCTTCACTTTCAACGACGAGGCGGCGTCCAGAGGCCTGCTGGTCGCTGATTGACAAAATGAAGGAAAGAAGGAGGGAATAGAAGTCAAGGAGGAAACCGAGAGAGGCGGCGTTTGGAAGGAGCGGTTCAACTGGATGCAGCGGCTAATGTGTTCAATGCCCTCTGTGTTTACAGAGCGAGCAGCAGGCCTGATGCTATCCAGACTTTTGGCCGCGATGGAATGAAACTCTTCCACCGGCTGCCTCCACCGCTCGTGCCTGAGCGGCTTCGGTCGAAGCCCTCGTCTCCGGGAAAACTTTTTTATTTCCACCGTCTGTGGCCAGCTGGACGTCAATTAATAGATTAATGGAGGATAATGCATGAAGACAGGTTCCTACATGATGAAACTACAGGTCAGGACGGGGGAAAGGAATAGGGATGAAGAGCTTTGAGGTTGTTTCTGGGAGGAGGAGGAGGAGGATGAGGAGGAGGAGAAGGAAGTGGAGACGGAGAAGGAAGAAAAGGAGGAGGAGGAGGAAGTGGAGACTGAGAAGGAAGAGGAGGAAGAGGAGAAAGAAGAGAAAGAGGAGGAGGATGGGTGGAGGACGAGGGTGAGAGGAAGCAGCTTCATGCAACTGATCCATAACCGTGTTGAGACATCGAGAGAAAGAAAAAGGAAAAAAGAAAGTCTGAGCTCTGGAAAGAAGTAATTAACTTTCTGCACTTTCCTTTCAGCCTGAACGTTGCTCGTTTCATTGTATTGTTTGACTAAACGCTGCATCGTGTGCAACACAAACCTAAATATAATATTTATAAAGATTGTTTTAACCTGGTTTGTTGTGAAACTCCCTCCTTCCTGTGAAAGTAATACTTCACAGAGTCCTTTACCTTGAACTCTTTGAGAAAACTTTCTTTTTCTCGCACGCCTCCAAGAAGAACTGAACCCAAAAGCAGCAGAACGATATAAAAACATCTGTTCACAAACCCTCACACAACTCATCCAGTGTGATCCAACAAAACACTGAGACACTGCATTCAGACGGCATCTAAAGAATCGCACTATTTCCTAAACAGGAAGTGATTTTTTTGACACAGAGAGAAAGTAAAGTAAGACAAATATTATTTAAAAAAGGGAAAAGAAGAAGATATTAAAGGCAAATAAAGCAACATTCAGTCAAAGGTGTGTCCGCCATCCAAAGCCCCGCCATCTGAATGCATCCAGGAAGTAGCTTTTAGCATCATTAGCTAATTGAATCCAGTATTGATTCCATATCAGTAATAAGTGATATATGGGGCTCATATTAGTTATATTAGGTTAAATAGGCAGCCATAAGGTCATGTGCATGAGACATTTTGTATTCAGTCATAAATTGATCCGCCATGTTTTATGAGCGCTGCGTAGCCGCAGCTGTGGAAACGTATTAAAAGCTCAGCGTGGTTGATGCAGTGCAGCAGGTGGTGAGGGCATTTATGCATTTTACAATAACTGGGGATACATTTTCAGTTTCTGATTTGTGTAATGTATATTGCTGTAAAGAAACTAAATGTTTGTTGTTTTTTGTCTCACAAAATAACTGCGAAACAGGAAAAACTGAACCAAAATGTCACTTTTTTTTGGAAAATTTGTCGTCCATTTTTCCAACAATTCACAGATTAAACGATCGCGAAATAATCAGATCATTTGTCGCGTCTCCGCCGCGTGATTTAATCTGTTTTTGAAGAATCTGCCGAGGACGCGTTGTCCAATTTTTATTAGCAAAGGATGGCACGAATAAAAAAAATCCCATAAAGAATTAACGGGGCTGATACTGTTCTTGTAATTTCATCTATATTTGTTTTTTTACAGCACGCCCAAGGTTTAGAGTCCGTAATAAGCGGCGCGGCGCCGTGTTTTCCCGTGCGTTTATGGCGGGCCGAGTGTGATCTATTGGCAGACGACGTCGTAGTTAATGACATCGCCGTTTTTTACGAGCGGTGTCACTTGTCAACGCCGTGTGCGACCAAGCCCACACTTTGACCCCTGGTGGTGCGACACAAACCCTGGTGTGTGTGCGCGTGTGTGTGTGTCTGTGTGTGTGTGACCATGCACCAACAGACAAACTGCAACGTTTCGCCGCCGCCGCCGCCGCGCCTTAATCCACACTGCTCAATGTAATTTCACCATTTGTTAGCATTACCGGATTAGCGTGCCCAATTATCTGCCATCCTCAACGCTGATATGAACGAATGCGTACGCATCAGTAAACCTCTGGACTTAATAAGACGTACGTTGGGGCTGATGCATCACGCCGGGCTAATGTTCCTGATTACATTTTCAGTGGCCAGACCTCTTTCCATGCGCCGCTTAATTGCAGCGCGCAGGTTAAGCAGCCAGCAAGGCAACATGCCCATCTATTGGGTCACGCCGAGGTCTGTTGTCTGTGTGCCGGTCCACCCATCAATCAATCCTCAGTGAAGCACCTGTGTGTGTGTGTGTGTGTGTGTGTGTGTGTGTGTGTGGGCGGCGGCCGTGTGTTTGCACGTCCATCCCCCCTGTGAACTCTCGCCTCGTCCTTATTGATGGCTCTCATCACATGACGGCCGTCTCCATTAAAATGAAATACATGTTCAGCAGGTACTCTCCTTTTTTTTTTTTTCTTTTTTTTTTTTACAACTCCAGTAAAATAAAAGTGTTTTACAGCATTATTGTTTTCAGGCAGCGGGTAATGATAGAGCTGAGGAGGTATTTTATGGGTATTTTATGGGGGGTCGTCTTTATGGAGAATCTGCTGGTTAGAGATATAATAAAAAATATATAAAAAAAGAGGGACTGATTCTCACGCTATCTCCTGACCTGACGCGACCCGTTTATTAGACGAACTTCATCGAGTCTTGAGGACGAAGTCTTAACTCGACCTCTCTGTGTCTCTTAAATGTCGATGAATCCTCACACACTCCAGTTATTCCAGCTGTGACGGAGTATAAACTGCTTCTAAATGAACCGCATCCTAATTTTGAAGCTATTCATTTTCAATAACGGGTTAATAAGTTAAACTTTTCGAGCTGCACTTCCGTCCTATTAGAGGAAAACGAGCTCCATTTCCTCAATAACGTGTCAATAACTCAAGCGGCTGCAGCGAGCCGTTTCAAAAGGAATGAAGGACCCTCTAATGCCTCCATTAATGCCCCTATGTATATTTTACAAATAACATACAGTATTTAAATAACCGTGGTCTCAGAATCTGCATGAATTAATGACAAGCATCAGCGATCAAATTCAAAGGGAATCGCATTAATCGCTATTATTTAATTCATAGTCATTTAAAATGTAGTCAACCAATAGATGATTACGAGTGTCCATCATTAGCTGGGCGGGGTTTTTTCTCCCGATGGAAATCGTGTCGCAAAACACTTTGAAACTTGAGATGACGTGACTTTATCGATATACTTTCTGCAGCAGTTCATCTTTGTGGTCTCAATCTGCGCTCACACCGATAAATTCCTGTCGATTTTGGTTAACTGGGACTTTTGTTTTAGCTAAAAAGTTCTGTTCTAGACCCTTTAACCTGCAGGTCCGTGTGTCCGCCTGCTTCGTCTAAAAAAACACGATGAAAATACAGTCAGTCACGGTTTTCATTGTCTCAAGGCGACGACATTCACTGCTGCACGTTATTTACTGTTGGATGTGATGAAAAGAAATGCAGAAGAGGAAAATGAAACTTTATTATATAAAAAGCGGAGCTTCCGCCTCCTCATTAAATCACCTGTTGAGGGTTTGATGGGTATTTATTTGTGCAGAAGAACGTAACTGCCGTGAAACGTCTCTCTCTCTCTCTCTCTCTCTCTCTCTCTCTCTCTCTGTCGATTTCTCTCTGTCTTTCGTGAAATGAGTCAGAAGGCCGAGAGCGAAGTCCATAACTTCCCTTTAAATGTCACCAAACAAAGAGAAATGCTCTTCCCTCTCGTCCTGAATCGACACCGCAGTACTTCCATGTTTTAAATGTCGACCGTGTGTCGACCAATCACTGACTGAGATCCCTGCAAGCCCCGCCCCCCACCCCGGAAAGTGACTGTACTTTGAGAAAGTAGTGCCTCTGCGCTGTAAAAAAAACAAACAAACGTGTTAGTTCAACTTAAAATAACGTGTAACCTGGCTGCCTGAAAATGTTGAGTTAGACAAGCTAAGAAACTTAAGTTGTCTGAACTTCAATTCAAGTTCATTCAACTCAAAATACATAGTTGGGTAAAATGTCCCCAGAACTTAATTTAGATCCCCGTGTTCCAAAAAATGCAATGAGTTTCTAAAAAAATAATTATTTAAAGACTTTATTGGTTGTGTGGCTCAAAGTGAACGTGGATAAAAGTTAGTTACTGATTTTCTTTGTAGGTGTATTTAAATTAAAAGCAGCGTAACAATATTTTCTACAAGCTTTTAGATTAGAATAAACAATTAAACCTATTTAATTCACAGTTAATGCTGCATAAGCAGATCAGAGATATGTCATACTTTAAGTAAAACACATGAAAACATGTGAAACCATTACTGTCCGATACATTTTCCTCTCTCAATGTGAGCACATGTTGCATCAGTTTGAGCCGTCTGACAAATGCAATATGACAAGTGATTAAATTATAGCAATAATTACCGTGTGTGTTTGAGCATATCAATGCCTTTCCACTGAACGTTGTGAGCATCCAAACTAAATATAGAGCGGTTCTCAGTGTGGCCGCCGTGTTGTTTTAGAGTTTTTCCAACCGGATCTGAGAGCGGTCGGGGATTTTTTTTTTCTTCACTTTTCAGTTTCTTCTTCTTAACGCTGAAGGTCAAAATATGAAAACGATCAAGGTTTGAAGACGTGAGGTTTGAAGACGTGAGGTTTGAAGACGTGAGGTTTGAAGACGTGAGGTTTGAAGACGTGAGGTTTTCACGGCACATTAGTAGCCGTCGTGTTCTTGTCCGCTGGGTGTGAGCGCATGCCGATCAGCTCCGTGGTCGCAGCCCCTCCCCCCTCCTCTCGCTTTCTGTTGTCGTCCGGTGTGTTTACGGGCTGCGGGCTGCAGGCCCGGCCAGAAAAGGGCCCTTCGCCTGGCTCGGCCTGAAGGCGCCTGTGTGGTTCCTGCTCTGGTTCCTACTCTGGTTCCTGCTCCGGTTCCTCGTCATCTTGACCACAGCCTCCAGCTCTGCCCAGACCGGCCTCTGGCTCAGAAGTGACCAGAGCCTGTTAAAGGCTGAAAAGCCTGGGAAATGAACTTAACAGACAGGACAGAGGGACGACTGATGACACACACACACACGCACACGCGCACACACACACACACACACACAATGTCTAAAGAGATGTGGGACGGGCCGAGTATGTTGAAATATGTTCAAACGTTAATTTGAAGTTTCCAAACCGTATAGACATATACATTTATGTATATATTTAGAAATAGGTGTGTATATATACATATATATATTTATATATTAGACACATCAAAGCCAAGTCTCGTATTCGCTTTCAATAAACTTTAGACTCTCATTCTTATAGCAAGCGAAAGGCATGCGAGTATCTGCAACAAATTAATGTTTGCATTGCTATTTTTTTACTAAGCCAAATGTCTGCAGCGTATGTAACTGCATGTCGTACCTCTCTGTCTCCCCGACAGATATCCTGCCACTACACCTTTCATCTGTCCACTTTCCGGAGTGTATTTGGTATTTCTGTTAAAAAAAGGAACCTAAAGTGCGGGCTGACCTCCAGCTCACCTGTTGTTTCCTGTCATTCTCCAGCTGCTGGAATAAAAGGCAATAAAAGCCCCAGAAACAAACAAACAAAAGAAAATCAATCAATACTTCGAGTCGATGTCAGTGTTCTGTTTTATTTTCAGAACTAATGATATTATCTCAATGCAATGAAAGTACGACAAAAAGGATGCAATTGATTTCCACCTCGCCTAAATAAACACAAAAACACAACCGCGCAGACTCAAGTCAAGTCATCATTGACCAACTGGTCCGTCTCTTGCACGCTCATCCGGCCTCTCACGCCAGCTCCTCAGCAGACACACACACACACACACACACACACACACACACTGGTTATCATAAACCATTTGGCGGAGCAGCGCGGCCATCCTATACTTAGCCGAGTAAATGACTGGTGCCGCTTCCCGCGGACATGTATTGTGATCAGACTGTCATCTTGGAGGGACGTCTGCGGCCGCCCGCACACAGTCCACACGGGACACGCAACAGGAACACAACACGCCACACATCCACGCGGACGGGCTTGGCTGTCACTTTTCTGGTGGAAGCTGCAGCGTTGTTGCATGGTGTGTGTCTCGCCCGGCACACCTCCAGCTGAGAGCAGGCTGAGAGAGAGGGAGTCTGGGCCTCGAGCAAGAGACCATTAGAGGTGAGGAGTTTACCAGACCTCTACTGCTCCCTGTTGGCCACAGAGGAAACCTCCCACCTCACAGCACCCCGCTCCTCTTTTGAGGTTCCTCCACATTCATCTTCATGCTCTCAAAATGACTCCCGACTCAGAAACCTGCAGTGCTGTCTCTTGGAAAAGCCCCTCTCTCGCCCTCCCCTCTCTCCAGAACACAGAGTTGATTTGATCGCCGGTCCAAATACGCGGCGTCACTGCGGGATGACAGAGCCTGAGAAGTCGTCCTGTATGACAGCGTGCGGAGCAGCAACACTCATGTGCATCCACACAAGCGGCTCCAGTTGCAGCCGCTGACCGCCGCAACCTGTTATTCAAGCTTCTCTGCTGTAAACACACTCGCTTTCATCTCAGCCTCCTGATTTCAGAGAGAGAGAGAGAGAGAGGTGTCCTTGAGGGAATACACAAACACACACACACACACACACAGTGAGAGTCAGACTCTTTGTGTTGAGATGCACGAGCAGGGTGTACACTAGCGAGCTGCTATTTCTAGAAAATCAGTGGGAAATAATAACATGCGTTAAAATTATGGAGTTTTATTTTCTTGAAAAGTTGCTTACTCGATATGAATATTAGATTATTACATTTCTAAAGAAAGACTGAAAGAGTCAGCGGGGAGAAGTAACCAAAAACACCTTTATATAATATACAGTTAAATTGCTCCAATTTCTGATTTTAGATGTAAAACAATCCTCTTATGATGGAATACACATTTGTACATCTATAAAAATATTAATTATAATATATAAAACTACAGATAATAACAAGAATGTTTTTACTTTTACTAAATTTTGTTGATAATTATGGTTATTGATGCATTAATTCCTCATTTTAATGATGCAGCTGGTAAAAGTGAAGCTGAATGTAATGAGTTTATGTATATTACCCACTTCACCCATGATAATACAAGAGCCTGCGTGCACACTACAAGGGCCTGCGTGCATACACAAGAGCCTGCGTGCACACTACAAGGGCCTGCGTGCACACTACAAGGGCCTGCATACACACTACAAGAGCCTGCGTGCACACAGCAAGAGCCTGCGTGCACACTACAAGAGCCTGCGTGCACACAGCAAGGGCCTGCGTGCACACTACAAGAGCCTGTGTGCACACTACAAGAGCCTGCGTGCACATACAAGAGCCTGCGTGCACACAGCAAGGGCCTGCGTGCACACTACAAGAGCCTGTGTGCACACTACAAGAGCCTGCATACACACTACAAGGGCCTGTGTGCACACTACAAGAGCCTGCATACACACTACAAGGGCCTGCATGCACACTACAAGGGCCTGCGTGCACACTACAAGGGCCTGCGTGCACACAGCAAGGGCCTGCGTGCACACAGCAAGGGCCTGCGTGCACACAGCAAGGGCCTGCATACACACTACAAGAGCCTGCGTGCACACAGCAAGGGCCTGCGTGCACACAGCAAGGGCCTGCATACACACTACAAGAGCCTGCGTGCACACTACAAGAGCCTGCGTGCACATACAAGAGCCTGCGTGCACACTACAAGGGCCTGCGTGCACACTACAAGAGCCTGCATACACACTACAAGAGCCTGCGTGCACACTACAAGAGCCTGCGTGCACACTACAAGAGCCTGCGTGCACACAGCAAGGGCCTGCGTGCACACAGCAAGGGCCTGCATACACACTACAAGAGCCTGCGTGCACACTACAAGAGCCTGCGTGCACACAGCAAGGGCCTGCATACACACTACAAGAGCCTGCGTGCACACAGCAAGGGCCTGCGTGCACACAGCAAGGGCCTGCATACACACTACAAGAGCCTGCGTGCACACTACAAGAGCCTGCGTGCACATACAAGAGCCTGCGTGCACACTACAAGGGCCTGCGTGCACACTACAAGAGCCTGCATACACACTACAAGAGCCTGCGTGCACACTACAAGAGCCTGCGTGCACACTACAAGAGCCTGCGTGCACACAGCAAGGGCCTGCGTGCACACAGCAAGGGCCTGCATACACACTACAAGAGCCTGCGTGCACACTACAAGAGCCTGCGTGCACATACAAGAGCCTGCGTGCACACTACAAGGGCCTGCGTGCACACTACAAGAGCCTGCATACACACTACAAGAGCCTGCGTGCACACTACAAGAGCCTGCATACACACTACAAGAGCCTGCGTGCACACACACCATATGGCAATTCATAAAATGTGCTTAATCTGATATATCAATTGATGTGCGCCGCCTGTTTGTGCGTCACTTGCTTTTGTGTTCTCGGTGTTTTTGAAATTGCTCAGGCAGTGGGCGAAATCTGCATTTTAACCCCAAGCCACATTAATGGCGGGAGGTTTTTCAGAAAACCATCAAAAGGGGAAAAGAAAGAAATAAAGAAGTTCAAAAGCATTGATGGTTATTTAAAAAAAAAAAAAAAAGGGAGCTGGGGCGAGTGGAGAACAAGAGGTGGAGAAAGAGAGAAAAAGACGGAGCTGGAGGAGAGAGAGAAGATGCCGAGTCAGAGCGAGTCAGCAGCGACATGTGTTATTTATTTCCCCGTGTAAACACAGAGAGAAGGCAGACATAATCAATAGGAAACTCCAGATTGTAAATAGACGGCTCTAATAGCCTAAACACCGGCCGCTATAGTTACACTCTCACACACATATCAGCGGCACTTAGACTCCACACACAGAGACGAGGAGGGAGGCACTGCAGCAAAGAGAGAGAGAGAGAGAGAGAGAGAGAGAGAGAGAGAGAGAGAGAGAGAGAGAGAGAGAGAGAGAGAGAGAGAGAGAGAGAGAGAGAGAGAGAGAGAGAGAGAGAGAGAGAGAGAGAGAGAGAGGGAGAGAGAGAGAGAGAGAGAGAGAGAGAGAGAGAGAGAGAGAGAGAGAGAGAGAGAGAGAGAGAGAGAAGGGGCCAGACTGGGCGGGCCACCCTTATTTACCAATAAAGAGTCCTGATGAGAAGATAAACACACAGGAGACAGTCTGGGCAGGAGGAGGGAGGGAAGGAGGGAAGGAGGGAAGGAGGGAAGGAGGGAAGGAGAGAGGGAGGGACAGAGGGGATTTGAGCCTTTATCCTCCACTTTGTTCCAGCAATAAATAAGCAGGAGTGAGACGCTGAGAGTGAAAAGGTGTGAAGGTGTGAGGTCGGACATTCGGAGCGTTTTTATGAGCAACCCTGTTCAACGTTCTCTTTTTTGTTTTATTTTCACGTCCCCTCTCGCTGCTCTTCACCACCGTGTGTCCTGGTGCAGCGGCTTCAAGCTTTGAGTTAAACAACTTGTCCAACTGCAGCTGAACGGAAGAATGACGGCTGGATTGAAGTCAAAGAGCTCCACAAAAACCCATCAAGAGCATCAAAACACAAAGCAGAAGAAGACAAGACTTAAAGACGGTTCAAAAAAGCAAACACAATAATATGATATCGATGTGAGACGATGTCATTTGCCCATAACACAAGTTTACCTCACAAAGAGCATCTCAAATATGTTTACACAATTTTATCACTGAGCTCTTCCAGACATTTAAATGAAAAGAATAAAAATGGCTGCTCTGGAGTGCCGATAAAGGTGCGTGCTAAAGTAGTTGATCGTTGATCATTCAATCAATACGTCGATCCATATCCGTATAGTTCCACCTTTAGTTCTTAAGTGAGTTGAGCAACTTTTCCCAAACCTTTCCATACTTCCCGTAAGTTGGAAAGCAACTGCAACGGCTCATTTTCTCTGCCACCAAGTATCAGACTCGACCGCCGTTACAAACATGCATTACACGTGATTACATTTCATTTTTAATTACACCTTGTCTGCCGCTGGTACCCCGAGACATAAACTAGTGAGTGAAATGAGACCCGTCTCTCTCCGAACCCCCAAATTACTGCTCATTCGGTGATATGATTAGAGAGCAAACTTCCCGTAAACATCAAACCCAGACGCTTAAAAATAGCTTCTTATCAGTTCATATTTTTGTGGAAAAACATACGTTTGACAACGTGAGAATAACGGAGCGAGAGCTTTAAACTGATGCTCGTGCAAAAGCAGTCGCACTTGAGTTCATTGTGCCAGCTCCAGTGTGTGTGTGTGTGTGTGTGTGTGTGTGTGAGTGTGTGTGTGTGTGTGTGTGGTTTGGGTTGCTCATGCGGGTGTCAGAAGTCATCAGGGTGAGGCTGAGCGGCGACCCCATGACCCCCATCAGAGATCAGAAGTGGAGCACTTAGCGTCCCCCCCTCCCTCCCCTTCCTCTTCCTCCACCTTCCCCTCCTTCTCCTCCTCCCCCTCCTCCTCCTCCTCCTCCTCCTCCTCCTCCTCCTCCTCCGTGATCCACGCAGACGGCCTTCTCTGATTCCAGCGCTGCAGCTAATAAAGGCGGCAGGAGACTAATTGGAGTCAACAGTTGGAGTCCTTGAGAGGAGGAGGGACCTTAAAGGCCTCGCTGTCACTCAGCGGGCGGCTCTGCCTTCTTTAAACAACTGATATTATACCCAAAGTCAAACAGGAAATCCACTCCAGCAGGACGACGTGTGTAAAGAGAGAAGCCGTCGGGTTTACCGAGGAGGGACCGCTTTGTGGTTTTTTTTTTGCATTTAAAAAAAAAAAGAAAAGAAGGAAAATCTTAATTCTTCGAGAAGTCTACTTCAGAGTCGAAGAGAGCGGGAGGTCAAGTGCTCCAGTCTCATCAATTACCAGAACACAGTGCACGACCTGGCCCGCCACATGGCGTCAATTGGAAAAGAGCACTTATAAAAGTAATACGGGGCAGGTGATTGGGTGAACCACCTGTCAATCAAACTCCAAGCATCAAAGTGCAGTTTCTTTTGTCCTTCTTTTAATGAAGAACTCTCTAAATCTCATATATACGAATATGTGACGTCACTGCGGCGGCTACACGCTCACCTCTCCAGGAGCCGCAGAGCTGCCGCCGCCCAAACACACCTGAGCCGACAGAAGCTCCTCCCACCTGCCGTGCAAGGTGAACATGGACACCTGTCTCCACACAGGAAGGTCTGCCAACGTGTTCATGGTTCACACGGTCGTGTTGTATTAATGTGTGTGTGTGTGTGTGTGTGTGTGTGTGTGTGTGTGTGTGTGTGTGTGTTGGCAAATTACATATACAAAAAGAAATCTCTGCACACAATTGACACTGTTTTAGACACATTTATGAACTATTACTATATTAATTGTATTAATTATTTTCTTCTTTGTTGTTATTTTGGTATTTATTCATAGCTATAATTTAAAAAAATGTAATTAGGTTTATTGCTCAAGATTCACTGTTTATTATGTGTGTTTATTGTTTATCTGAACAAATAATAATAACTATTGAATAACCAGATTTAAGGGTTCATATCGCAAGAATCTATGTGTGTGTGCAAAAAAAGAAAAAAGGATATTAGTCAATAAAAGCGGAGCAGATTTTTCTCTCAATTAAATAAATATATATATATATATATATATATATATATATATATATATATATATATATATATATATATATATATATATATATATATATATATATATATATATATATATATATATATATATATATATAAATAGCAGAAAGGCCAGAGGGACGAGTGATAATGGCGCCGTGGGGATGAACCTGCATCCTGCAGCTCGTCCCCCGTCTCCGTCTCCGTCCTGGAGGTTGCTGTCTGCAGCCGTTAGTTGCCGGTGTTGCGTGGGAGCCGTTGCTTCCTGAACGCTCGCTTCACTAAAGTCGACCGAGCCGCTTTCTGAGGAGCAAAAGACGAGAAGTTTCTTGCCAGGCCTTCTGGGTAAAGCTGCGTTTAAGAGGCAGCGATGGCTGACCTGCTGCTGAGCAACAGACACTCACTGAGGTGTGTGTGTGTGTGTGTGTGTGTGTGTGTGTGTGTGTGTGTGTGTGTGTGTGTGTGTGTGAGCTGCGGTGCGTTTGCTGATTTGAAAACGAGAAACATGAATATCAGAAACCCAGCGCTTCCTCTCCTTGTGGAGGACGTGAAGGTCCAGAAGAAGAAGAAAGAAAACATTTCATGAACATTCATCAATGTGCGTCATCACTTTCACCTGCAGCTCTACGGCTCCTCTGAAGCTTCCTCTGTCCTTTCCTCTGTCCTTTCCTCTGTTGTTTCTTCTGTCCTTCTTTTCTTTTCTTTTCTTTCGGACGAGCAAAAGCAGAACAGTTAGAGAACGAGAGCAGACATGGAGCCAAGTGCCTGCAGCGGGGCGCCTCATCCGGCCCTGCAGGAGGTGTGTGTGTGTGTGTGTGTGTGTGTGTGTGTGTGTGTCTGCAAATGTGGATGGGTGGATGCTTGCATGCTTGTACGGATGAGGCAGTGTGTGTTTCTGTGTGTATGTGTGTGTATTCACAAACTTTCTGAGCAAATTTACAGGAATCAAACAGGAAATAAAAAGGGAATAAAATGGAGGTACGCAGGTTATGTGCTGAGTGTGTTCTTGTGTCACGTGCAGATACAAGCTAAACGTTTAACATATTATGTGCAGATGTAATTTATTAATTGTCAAATAAACCCTTCAATGTGTCTAATACACACTGTGTGACATGTGCAGTGTGTGAGGTTCACTTCAAGTAAAAACTAATAGAAACAGAAATAGATTCAGTAGAACTCTTTAATTAGCATGCCGGCCATTTCACTGGATTTGGTGCATGATTATAATTCCATTAAATTTAGACAAAAAAAACAAGCCCTAGAATTACATTTATTTCTCCTCAAGTTCACGATTTAAAAAACAAAAAAAACATTTCATATCCCTATACACTCCGTTTGCAGTACTGTCTCTCACCAACCGAAGGGTCGCCGGTTTGCGAGGATCGCCACAAAGTCGGCGACGTCGCCGTGAAATACGTTGGACTGCAGTTTGCATTCATGAGGAATTTCTCTGCAAAAAAAAACAACAAAAAAAAACAAAACAAACAAGGCTTTTGCTTTCCAGTTGCTCCGTGAACCGCGACGAGGCCTCTGGTTATCCTCACTGTACCAACAGGCTCTCTGAGACTCCGTACACACAAACAGACTCCACACACACACACACACACACACACACACACGCAGCAGTGTGTAGCGGTTCTATTGGGGCTCTTCACATTGTCCAGACGGCCCGGTGTCAGGCAGCGAAATGAATGGCTGTTTATATTAGAAGGCTGGTTTAATGAATTAGACCCACAGCTCCTCTGTGTCAGGGACCAGACCCTCTCTCCCCCCTCCTCCCCCCTCCTCCCCCCTCTTCCCCCCTCCTCGCCCCCTCCGCTCAAAAGCTCGGGGGAGACACCCTGATTGCGTCCTCCGGGACGGGCTCGTCGGGACGCCCGACGGCGCCCCTCGCAGGACGGACTCCCTGCTTATTTACAAAGGGCATCTGGCTTCCCCCTCCCCCTCCCCCTCCCCCTCCCCCTCCACTCGGCCTCACCCGTGGCATCTCCCCCCCCCCCCCCCCCTCCCTCTCCTTGGTATAGCTGGGATGGGCAGAGGCCGGCCCGTGTGTGTATACACGTGTGGGAGGGGAATGGATTACTGAGCGACGTGCGCGTGTTTGAACAAATATGTATACAACGTGAGGTTTGCCACCCAGCCGTACGTATACACAGGCCTCCTCCTCTGGCTCTGCTCACGCCCGGAGAGAGGAAGAGGAGGAAGAGGAGGAGGAGGAGGAGGAGGAGGAGGAGGAGGAGGAGGATGTCGCCTCGCATCTCCGTCACAGAGCGGAGGAGACGAGCTTCTGACTTTGCGCCTTGGGATAGACATGGAGTAACAGATGGAGGGGAGGAGGGAAGGAGGAGAGGATGAAACGAGGAGAGGAGAGGAGAGGAGATGAGGAGAGGAAACAAGAGACAAAAGAAGAGGAGAGGAGATGAGGAAACAAAAGGCGAGAGGAGATGAGAGGAGAAGAGGAGAGGAAACAAGAGACGAGAGAAGAGGAAACAAAAGGCGAGTGGAGAGGAGAGGAGAGAAGGAAACAAGATGGGAAGTGAAAGAACAAGAGGGCAGAGGAAACTAGAAAGAGCATTTCCTGCTGAAAATGCGTTGGAATGCAAAAGGCTGAAGCTTATAGCTGAAATATTTGAAGGAAATAGCTGAATATAGCTGAACATAGTGGAATATAGCTTAAATTAGCTAAATATAGCTAAATATATTTGAAAATGAAAGAATAGCTGAATATATGTAAAAACAGCTGAATATATTAATGCAGCTGAAAATTGCGGAATAGATGAATATATAAATAAATAGCAAATCATTATTGAAAATATAGAAAAGGCAAAATACCTGCTGAAAAATGTTACAGTTCAACATCATTTAATTGAACTGTTGAAAATCCTTGTCGTTTAAATGTATCATTGGAAAAGTTGAAAGGAAAACTGCATCATCTAAATCAGAGGTGTCAAACATACGACCCGGCCCGCCACAGTGTCCAGTCCAACAGAAGAAAAAAAAAAGTTGTTTTTTTTAATATTGAAGTCTGCCATAAGTGGGGTTTGAACCACTGACCCTTTGCTTCTAAGACGGAGATGCTAACCACTGATCCACAGGCGCAGTTGGTGAGAGACCTGATATTATTGAGTGTCTACAAAACCATCTGTCAAACCTCAGAACGTGAACGTCAGTGACGCTGTTAATCTTGACGTCTATAACCAAAGTGACCTGCACACACGCGCGCACACACACGAACGTGCACGCGACCATAATAACACGTTAACGCGGCCGTTCGCGCGCACACGGCCGTGCACGCGCGCGGCCGTTGAGGCGCGGGCGCACCCGTTGGCGAGCGTTTACACGCGCGGCCGTTTCACGTTAGTGGGCGTTTACGTGTGCTGCCGTTCACGCGCGAGCACGGCCGTTCATGTGCGCGACCCGTTCGCGTGTGCGGCCGCTTACGTGCCTGCTGCCTGCAGATGCACAGACCAAAGGGCTGCTGCTGGGGACGGACCGGCTCTCCCATTCAGTCGGACCTCAACACGTCTTATCTGTTGGATTCCTATCGACCGCAGTTTACGGCAGAAGACAAGATTTCCAACGTTTTGAGCTATAAATTATGTCCAAAGAGTATACGGTTTGGAGTAGAGAGCAAGTTTAAAATATGTGTATCGCCAAGTGCCCTCGCTCTGGAGTCTGACGTCACCGCTGTGAGCTGCCCAACACACAATAATGAGAAAGGCAGAAAAGGTGCGGAAAAACTATAAAACGAAAACGCCGACAGTTAAAACAATATAGGATATATCAAAAAAGATGAGTAATACAATAACAGCTAAACGTTTTGTCAACATTTTAAAGGTGGAATGGTGTCTCTAGCTGGAGGCATGACAGAGCCTTTACCTTTTGAAGTTGAAGAGTTGAAAGCGGATTTGAAGATGTTCTTCATTGGAAACCATTCATTTTTTTTTTATAAAAAGCTGAATAATTTTAAAATTTGAGTAAATATGAAAAATGTAAAAGCGTAGATTAATAGCTAAAGGTTTTGTCAACATGTGAAATTTTAAATATTGTCTCAAGCTCAACGTATGAAGAAACTGTAAACGTTTGAAGTTGAAGATGATTTGAAAATTTCCCCATTGGGTCCCATTATAAAAAAAATCATAAAAAGCTTAATAATTCAAAGATTTGAAAAGTCTGAAATATGAAAAGTCTTAGCCATCGTGTCCTTAGGTAACTGAATATTTTTATAATTGAACTTTTTTCTGTAGCTGAAAATATGAAAGAGTTGAAGAGGTCCAAAATACGGATGGAAGAAATAGAATAATAATAAAAAGTTTAATAAAGATTTGAAGAACAATAGTTGGAATGCTTGCAGCATTCCAACTAACTAAAGGGGTGAGGAGAGGAAACAAGACAATGAGGAAGAGGAGCAGAGAAGGAGAGGAGGCCTAGCAAATGGAGGAGAAAGGAGAGAGGACATAGGAATGGAGGACGAGTCTCAAGTGGAGCTTCAATAGTTTGATGAAGAGAGAAAATATATACTTAAAAAAAAGAAAGAAAACAGAATGAAGCTGACAATCTTCTACACACACACACACACACACACACACACACACACACACACACACTCACACACACGCTTCAGGAGCAAGTCACCCACTGTTCGCAGGCGGCCGTGTGAGATGAAATGATTCCTTCTTGCCTCCATAAGCCGGTAATCATTTTTTTTTGCACTCATCCTCCGTCATTTTCTTTTGTCGTCTCCCTCGCCCGCTCCCTCTCTCTCCCCCGTCTCTAATTTACCCAGCATCCCGCGGTGCACAAGGAGCCTTGCACGCAAATTGCCTTTGTCCATTTGCGTGCAAGGCTGGGTACAGCGTGTGTGTGTGTGTGTGTGTGTGTGTGTGTGTGTGAGAGAGTCTTTAGCAGCGGGGTGGTGGGTTGAGATTGCTGTAATCACAGAGTGCTACCTGTTCATTAAACACACAGTGGGAACCCTGCTTACAGCGTTTAGGAACCAATTAAAGCAGCACAAGCTATTAACATTAGCAACATTAGCTAGAGTAGTGTGTGTGTGTGTGTGTGTGTGTGTGTGTGTGTGTGGGAGGGCCTGTTTGGGGACAGAAGACAATTCAATATACAAGAGTTTCAGTCATTTGCTGAAGTGACTTTGTGACTAACAGGCAAACTGCTGATTGATGGAGTTTGTGGTCGAGTGAGGGATAAATGAAAAGGAGGCGCGCATGAAGAAGGGAGGATTCGGGACAATACCGAGGAGGTGAAATCCAAACTTTAGCGAGTTTGTGAATGGCCGTGATTATGCGACAATGCCGGCGGAGGTGTGATTGCTCAGGCGGTGGACCGGTGGGGTCTGTAATTACCGACACACACTCTCACAATGGAGCGTGATTTTAAAGGAGATTGACGGAGCCGGGTTCAAGGAACGATTCAGCCAATGAGAGCAACTTTGTCGAGGGACAGAGAATGGATCTGACTTTTCTTTTCTTCTCTCTTTCAAAATAAAAGTTTGATTCTAGAGGATGAAATTCAGATACAATTACCCGCATTTTCCTTCACGTGGAACAGAGGAGAAAAATACCTCGCTGATCGGCGATTACGTTTAAGATCACACACACGCAGCGTTTAAGTGTTATCTTTAACATCCGGCATGATTATGAGCAAGAGTTGCCGAAAATCCGTCCTCAAGCGGTCCCTGAGTTTTCCCCTCCGTGGTTCAGGGCCTGAACAACATCCCACATGCTAGTAACACAACTTTCTGGAAGGTTTAGGACCAAAGGAATAAGAATCAGGAACAAAAATCACTGCAAAGCAAAGCTGTGACATATTGGGAAGATGTTTTAGTAAAAAAAAAATTGTGTTGTTCAAATAAAACATTTTATTTACTTAAAATAATAATTTAAAATAAAAAAAAAATGAAATGAAGTCAAAATTATTAGATAAAAAGCCTAAATTATGAGATTAAAAAGTCATTATTATGAGATAAAAAGTCAAAATTATGAGATAAAAAAGCCATTATTATGAGATAAAAAAAAATCATTATTATGAGATAAAAAAGTCATTATTAGGAGATAAAACGTCAAAATTATGAGATAATTTAAAATTTTTATCTCATAACAATTACTGTTTTTTTTGTGGCGGAAATGGGCTTCCATAAAAAAAAAAGCAAAGTTACCTGTTCTGTGAGAAAACATTGTTGGCTTTGTGCGCGCTACGGCTTTAAATCTTCAGGAGCTTCTGCTGGTGCTCTACGACCCGGAAGCAGAAACATCCGCCCGTCAGGGAAGACTCTGCTTTCAAAATAGGTTTATACGGTGATGGATTTTGTTCGATTCCCACGAGCCTCACGGTTACGTGGATGTGTTTGCGAGTGAAATCCCACTTTGTTAAGAGGAACTTATCCCGAGTTTAGTGAAACGTTACGGTCGCTGCAGCGAGTTCACAGACTTACGTGACAACTCAATGAATAATTAACTTCTTTTTCTCGAAGTTCAGGCGCTGGGGTGGAAAAGGTCGATCATCCGCCAATTCACAGATGTCTCTCTCCCAATGTAAGTCATAAAAATACCGTTATGGAGCCAAATGTCACCCAGTTGTACTTCCACCGTTTGGCCACTAGGTGCACGGTGCTTGATGCTTGACGGGTATGTCGACCATGTTCTTAAACTACAGCTCAGGCTTTGAAGGAATGTCCTCAGATTTGCTCGTGAGCTCGTGAAGAGGGAGACGAACGTTCGCACCGACTCTCATTTCTTTCTCTTTAAAGACATTCCACTCCAAAACCATGAAAGTCCACTTTGTGGTCGGCACTCGATGAGTCAGAGAATCAAGCAAAGACAATGAAAAAAGGGACAGTTTGAGTCTTTTAAAGAGGAGTTGCATGCAGGATGGATCCACAGTCCGTATATAATCTACTGTAGATGACAATTGGCCTTTATTTTAGGAGGTTAAAATAAGTTTGCATGAAAAGCTGAGCCAAATGTCACGGCAATACATTTGATAATAAAGATATTTAAGCCGAGGGACCAACACAGAAACAAAGAGTGAAAATCAAAAACAGGGATGAGGCTTTATTTGCAATCGGACAGGTGGTTTCACACAAATATATAATTTTGAATCCATCAAAACTTCAGCGTCGTCTCCTCTGCGCCACATTTAATCTCCTCATAACGAAGGACCATCAAGCCTGCAGCATAATTGTTCACGAGGTGAGGTAGAAACACGCGGCGCCATTGTCCTTCTGCCTTAGTTAAAAGGTGGGTAAATAAGGTGCAATTTAGAGACTTTTAAGAGATGATTTATTCCCCTCTCCTCCTCCTCCTCCCTCTCGCCTTAATCACAGTGAAATTACCGCTGGGTGAGGGCTGTCATTAAAAAAAAAAGAAGAAGAGGCACTTGCTTTCGAGGCGCTAATAGCACGGCGCTAACAGTTTTCAACGGGCCGCGCATTACCCCGCTGAGCGTGTGCGCCGCGGAGGACGCCTCGTGCAGGTCTATTTGTAGTTTTCCGGCGCCTGATAACTGTGATAACTACGCTGAGGAAGATGACTTCCAGAGCCGCGCACGCTGGTTTCCACTCCGACAGGACGCGCCGCCGCTCAGTCGCCATTAGCCTCAACACGAGCTTGACTTTTTACCTCACCCCGACGCACTCCGGCTGTACACGCGCGCCATTACCGCTGCCGCCGCCGCCGCTGCTTCCTGTCTCTCTCTCTCTCTCTCTCTCGGGTCCGGCCCCGCGGGTGGACGTCCCTCAGGGCGGCTCGTGGCCCCGGGCTACAGGACCCCGCCGGCGGGCGTAGAAGTGACGCGGCCAACGGCCTCCAGATGTTGGCCTGCATTAGGGCCTGACAGCCTGTCATGTCGCCGCCCACGCTAACCGCGCAGCCCCATCACCTCCCATCTGCCGCGCGACACCTCCTGAGGGAGCGGCAGGGAGGCCGGGAGCCGGAGCGGCGGCTGAAAGACTGCCCTACATGCAGCATACCACATCCCAACATCAGCAGCACTGTGGCATCCAGGCCGGTGTTACAAACCACACAACAAGGTCTGTCTCCATCTACAGGCAACATCTCCAACAATCAGTTTCTTGAGGAAACTGATTTTTATGTAACAGAACGCGGCGTTAAAAACTTTAAGGCCTTCAGCTCTCTGGTGTGAATTAAAGAGCAGAAATCACAAGATGTCATCAAATGAATAGATCCAGACTTTTTTAATGAAGTGAAAATGACAAAATGTTGTTTTGTAGCTTCTCTAATTGTACATTTAATCTCTTTGGATTTTCAACTAAACATAATTGTGTATTATATCAGTATACGTGGTCAAATAAAGAAGGGATTTCACGGCGTCCACACGGACACAACTTAATCAATTTATTATAAAATAATTAGAAGATTAATTGACGATGAAAAAAACAATCCTTAGTTATTGCCATAATATATAAACTGATTCCACAAGGCCCGATATAAAAAAAACTACTTAAATAATTAAAACAGATTGAAAAATAAGGAAAAAAACTTTGAGAAAAATACTTTGCAAAGATTAGATAGAAGCCTGATGAAAATGCCTGTTCAGCATTTTGCATCTTAAATATGAGTTTAAATAAATGATCTGCACAGAGCGACCAGCTTGACCTGAGAAATTATTTTGAGATCGACCCAAAAAGAAGATCGCTTGATGTGTGGCGCCCCCTGCTGGACGTGCAGAGCAACAGCATGTGTGGGTTACTTCAGACCTTAAAGTCCTGGTCACCGTTTCCCAGACGCAGAATTGTGTCTCTTAATTTTATTTAAACACATCATGTGACTCAAGATTGAAGTTTTCTAGTGGAGTTTTTAATCATTATTATTTTTATCTCCATTAACCGATGAAAATAAATTGTAATGTTTTGTAATGATTTACGTTGTCGCAATAATTTCAGAGACTCAAGTGATACCCTAAACATTTTTATCAAAATTAGCTTTTTTTTTAACCACCAACACTTTACAACTAAAAGTGATTAAAAAATATTAAAAATAATTAAAAGCAAAAAGGCCGAACCCTGAAAAGATTGCACAATAGTGCCCCAAGTAGGCAACGAATCTTCTGTCGTTCAATGAATCAATTAATGTGTGAAATGTGTTTTGTGTGCACACATTTAAATGTGTGCAACGAGTTCAGCTCTCAGATTAATGTCGTGCTGTAAAAGGTTCATTGTTTCCTTCTCAATCCAGGTGGATTACGCAATAAATCCTTCATGAAGATTATGTTTGAAAGAGAGGATTCAAATTTCATAATTTGAGGATGTTTGTGATGCAGTTGAACTGTGTCGTGTTGTATTACTTGTGTTGTAAATAATACTAGTAATAATAAAGTATTGTTTTGTACTGAGAGGTGTTTTTTAATTTTTTTTTAGCTTTTTTGGGAAAAAGCCTAAAAGGCTGCCAGTAAAAATGTAAAAAAGACAACAATAAGTTTAACTTATTCATAAACGTAGTATATATATATTGTAGTTGTACTGCAAACACACAGGAGAGAGATCACATACCAGAACAGCGTCAGAGAGACATAAACAAAGAATAAAACAATGAACAATAAAGAGTGAACAATAAAGAGTGAACAACAAAGAGTGAACAACAAAGAGTGAACAACAAAGAGTGAACAATAAAGAGTGAACAATAGAGTGAACAATAAAGAGTGAACAATAGAGTGAACAATAAAGAGTGAACAATAAAGAGTGAACAATAAAGAGTGAACAATAAAGAGTGAACAATAAAGAGTGAACAATAAGGAGTGAACAATAAAGAGTGAACAATAAAGAGTGCCACAAGAGGATTTGTTCAGGAAAAAAAATCACTTTATTAAGTCTGGGATACATACTCTTGTTATTTTAGATTACTTGTCAGATAGAAAACACAGTAGCTTTTCAAAATAAAAGCAAGGTCCATTTAATTAATTATATTTATTTATGTCTCTTAATTAAAACACACTTCAATAAATATTTTTTTTTTCGTCCTTCTATTTTACAAAAGAAAAATAAAACATACAGTGACTGTAAGAACAGGGAACAACACTGGATTAAAACGGGTCGGCACAGGTACTAAAGAACCTAAAATACCTTTTACACACACACCCTAAAATACCTTTTACACACACACACACACACACACACACACACACACACACACAACTTGGTCCACGTCACTATATGGCAGGTATAAACAGCTCGTTTTGATTATTCAAATGAATGTAAAGCACTATTTGAGCACTGGTCTGCAAAGACAGGTATTAGCATCACACACACACGCACACGCACACGCACTCACACACACACGCACACAGAAGAGCACAGAGAGAGCCGGGTTAAGACACGCAGGGTCAAACAGAGACAGGGGTCATGGGGTCAGAAAGAAAACACGATAGTGAACATCGTAGTAAAGCACTGAAGTGAGCGGAGGTAAACGTAGCATCAGGTAAGTGACGTATGAGGGGATGGGAACACACGTCCAGAGGATCATACCGGTGTTTCTGCAGATTATATATATTGTAAAGATCATATATAGTGTCTGCTTGCCTTACTGAAGACTAATGCATCTATTATATCAGAACTTTGGTGTGAAACTCGCTGAACGTCACGCTCCCGGGTCACAAAAGTAGCCTGTGAGACGTGTGTTGTCAGTCCGGTGCCGTCTTTTATATTGCACGGCCGTGCGTATCACAAAATTGCCTTCATTTGCATCGCCACAATGTGATAGTTTAGCATTTAATGAACCCGGGCTCGATGCTCGACGCTCGCTGGCGTGAATTAGCTTGAAGCGAGTCTCTGCACGCCGACTCTAACGACGTTAACGGCGACCAACGGGGGAAGAAAGCACATCGCATGTGTTTATTGTTCAGATGAAACAGGATGTGGAATCAAAATGGTTAAAAATAAGTAGGTTAAATAATGCGGAAACACTGGTATGTGCCTTTTGGAGCGACAAATTAGTGACTCGTGTGTTGACGCGCTGCAAAGGTCTCCATTAAAACCACGAGCGGCCATTTTGTTTTTTCTTCAGTCATCAGTAATGTTGCTCGTCGACAGCTCGCGCCTCATGAATTATTGTGAGAACGAAGTTTAACAAGCGGAGCGAGGAAAGACCGACACCCGACCCCTCACGTTCACCTGCACAAAAGTTAAACCCTCGCGGCGTCCATCTTCCCCCCCGTGTCCCGTCGCCCGGCTCGCCCTCCGACCTCGCGTCCTGAGCGGGCCGGAGCACAGAAAGCTAATACTGCGGTTTGTTTTACTGGAGCCGATGCATCATTGATGCGGAGAGATCCACCTGGCAGGTAAGCAGATCCCTAAGAGAGGACCCTGTGAAAGGTCTAGCACACACACACACACACACAAACACAAACACACACACGTAAAACGTCGCCTGCTTCGGTGCATTTGACAGGAAACATGGCAAAACGGTTTGGCAATGATTGTGTGTCTGCGTGTGTGTGTGTGTGTGTGTGTGTGTGTGTGTGTGTGTGCATGGGGGGGGAGGAACCTGTTTGCACCCGTCAGGCCAGGAATTAGGGCACCGTGGTATCCTGACAGACGTGAGCGCGCCAGCGAAGAGGCACACACACCCCGAGGCCTCCGGTGAGTCAGACTGTTATAAATAGCCGGAAACAACAGGTGCTGCCACTCCGTCTATCGCTCACGGCGCTCTGCAGGTGTGCCGAGCACCCGTGAATCCAACATCAGCATCCTCCTCCTCCTCTTCCTCCTCCCTTCAACCTTGGCTCTCTCTTCACTACATGTCGTCTTCTTTTTAAAAAGCTTCTCCCCGCGAAAAATGGAAGAAAGTAATAATGAGTGGGTCGACCTCCTCCTGTGCCTCAGTAAGTCGTAGCCGGTGGAGCAGCGGCATCGGCATGGAGGGAAAAAGGTGTAGATGAAGGGACACACACTCGTCCCTCGCACCAGACGCTACGGCGCTCAGCCGGGATCCTCCCGCCTCCCTTCCCCCCGTCCCAAAGGGCAGAATTAAAAACATTCACCGTGTCTTCTACGCAGAAAAAGTTCACTCGCGTCCGCTTCGTTCAAGCTTTTTTTTTGCGGGGGCGAAGCGGACGCACATTTGTTCCCAAGCCCCGAGATTGTGAGTACTTTTTATTTAACACAATTGTTTTAAAACACACCTGCTCTACTTTTATTTTACTCAATCGATCTTCACAAAACTCCTTTTTTAAATATATATATATATCTCCAACATGTTAATCCTTGGGAACCAAGAAGCGTTAAGATCCTTCCCCGGGGAATAGATTATAATCTGTTACAAACTCCTGTGGGTTACGCAGCGTTACAAAATACAAGAGTACGAGTACAAAAAGCTGAATTAAAGGAGCGGGTTTCCTCCTGCATGACTTAAGAAACACGCGGTTTACACTCAAAAGGCCGAAGAGGAACGCCGTCACTCGCAGGTAAACACAACATCAGTAGCACCTGCTGGACACCTTTTGTTCTTTTTTTTAGTTATTTTAGTTTTTTTACACACATTTATGAGCATCACTGAGCTGTAAAGTTAGTTTTACTGTCTTCAATCCTTCAGTCGGCACACAGCCGCTTGTAACGTACCGTAAGAATTATTGCTACATGGATACAGTGTACTTCATCAATGCTGCAGGAATCCGTTACACACACACACACACAAACACACACACACACACACACACACACAGACTGCAGTATCCGATTACGGCCTCTCGTCTCCGCTGCAGCCGCTCTCCTCTCGTTTCAGCCAGCCGACTCTTTTCGGGAAAAAAAGAACAACGAGAGCCCGAGTGTGCGTTTCTGCTTGCTGGTTTCTTTACCCACAATGCATCAGTGGAGCAGCTCGATGAGGAAACGTTTGTGCGTGGGGATTTTAAGTCCTCAGATACTGTAAAATAAGAATAAAACACAGTTTTTACAGACTGTCTTTCTCTTTTTACTGCCTTAACGCTTCATTGTGTTGCTGTTTTTAATCGTGTTATTTCGTCTGATGTTCTTATTGTATCCGTTGGTTTCATGTGTTGTACTGTTTGACCTCACGTTGCCTTTTGTTGGGCCTCTTCTTTTCGTTTTAGTGCCTCGCTTTGTCCGCCGATGCACTTTGTAAACTGTTTATGAAAAAGCCGCCACATAAATAAAGTTATTATTATTATCCGTGTAGTTATTTCCGGCCTTTAAACAGACGGGACACACAGAAGAGGCTCCATGAAGCAGTACATGTTTACATGAAGGAGACTTTCCACGTCTCTGAAACTCCCAAACCTCGTGAGATAAACTGTTTTTCATCCAGAGACTCATTTTGTCCGGTAGCTTTTTTGGAGGAATTTAAACAGCTGACATTTGTTTTTTGATTTTTCGGGCGGTGAGCCGCGAGGCCACGCCCCCTTTCCTGCACGGGAGAGTCGTTACGCAATCTCTCTGAGGTTTTTTAATCTCTTTCTGGTAATTTTGTGCCTTTTCGTAATAGTTTTTGGTCTTTTTATAGTTGTGTTTTTGTGTGTGTGGTCTTTGTAGTTGCTTTGTGTGCATCTTTGTTGTAATTTTGTGGTTGTTAAGCCCACTTTAAAGTCAGAGAGTCTCTTTGTGGTCACTTTGCCTCTTTTCGTAGCAGCTGAGAGTCTCTTTGCAGCTGTTTCGCATCTCTTTGTAGTTGTGTGTCTCTTTGTGGCCCCTGTGCTGGGAGGCTGAGAGGCCAGTTTAGTAATCCATACAAGATCTAATCATCCAAATTTGATTTAAAATCTTTGTGTTGTTTTGTAGTTCAATTACAGAAACAAAGTGTCATAATACTACTTTTTAAAAAGCCCACACCTAAAAAATCCAGGCTACTTAAATTCATTACATTCCACCTGTGTGTTTTTGTGGGTCACATCCTGTCTGTCAGTGTCGTAAGCATGTAAACAAACACACACGCGCACACACACACACACACAGGTAAGCGTGTTGCCTTCCAGAGGGTTCGAGCTGAAGCTCCGCGTCTCCGCCCTTCTTCTACCAACACAAACACAAACATGGGCTCCGTCGTCGCCGAGCATTCTTCCGTCTATCATTTCCTCTCTAAAAACCTGCCGAGTAACAACATTGAATCGCGAGGACGGAGCCGCTGAAAGGTCGGAGAGAACCCGTGTGGAGAGTCACGGCGAGGCTTCGACAGATACGCTGCTCCGGTCTCGGGTGTAGTCGACACATACTTCACTGCATGAAGGGATGATGACTCTTTCTCGCTCTCACATCTCCTCTTCTTCATCATCCCCTCCTCCTCCATCCTTCCTCCTCTGTCCACTCCCTCTTCGTCAGATGCGTCCGTTGCCGTGCGTGCTGGCCCGGCGGCCCGGCAGAGGGTGGGAGGAGTAGTGCAGCTCGGCGGTGGAGAAGGTGGAGGAGTTGGAGGAAGAGGAGCAGGTGAGTCCGCAGGCTTCGCAGGCCAGAGCCAGCTGCCTCAGCGCATCCAGGGAGTCCATCTTAGCGCCGCGGAGCAGATCGCTCTGACCCTGCGGCGCACGGGGGAGACACACATTACACTCACGCATGCAGTTAAAAGTAAAAGCAGGACGTGGGATCGTTTCCTGGGACGTGAGTGACAAGAGAAATATCAGTCATGTGATTTAAAGGCTGCATTATTATTGAAGCGACGTACATTCACTCTCATCTCAGCTGCAACCAATTTTCCCCTGTGTTTGAGTCGTCGTAGCAAACCCCAAATTAATTCCAATACTTGTGTTTATTTCTGCAATTTTTAAAAAAAAAATTCTGCCAAAAAAAACCCTTTTAAAAGATATTTTGATCGTAACTATGAACATCCAGCACAATATGAGCCTGATTCTCCAAAAATGCCTCCTGGAGCGGTCAAGAAGACACCTTTTTGGAAATATTAGGACCTAAAGAATCAGAATCTGCAACAAAAATCTCAATAAAACAAAGTCTTGGCCTGTTAGGAAGGAGCTTCAGTCAAAAATCTGTGTCATTCGGTTCCAAAAATGGAAAAAACTACTTATTTTATGCCAAAAGATTGTCTGAATGGGGCATGCTGGGACTTAAAATGGGCGCGGGAGGATTTTCACGCACGGTGTCCAAAAGTTTAACTTTCGTTAAGATATCAGAATGACCGCTGTATCCACACTTAGAAGGAACATCTGAAAAAAAAGACAATTATTGAATGAATTCTACAGATTCAGAGTTTTCCTGACGAGTACCTTGAGCACAGTGATGTTCCAGGTGAAACTCTCCACAGCTTTGCTCTGCTTGCGTCCCTTCAGTCCCTCCTTCTCCCCGAGCCGAGAGAGATCCTCGTGGAAGTCCATTCCTGCAGAGACCCGACGACAAGGCGGAGAGTTGCATCAGTCTACAGGTGGACTACAACCCTCAGCCGTCGGTGCAAAAAAAGGCGTCTTTGTGTCTGTCGCCGAATGTCAAGTGTCAGCAACCCGCCCTGATGGATCGGTTGTCAAACACTCATTTACATATTCACACACAAAAAGCACGCTCCTCGTGACATTTACCTCGACAGCGAAAAGGTCGGGAGGTATCGAGACAGCGAGACGCTCTAATAACACGCCGGTCTGACCGCGTAGATATTTTTATCACTGCGACTGCTGCCACATAACGATGTTATCAGAATCAGCATTACTGGCCATGTGTGTGTCTTTCTCTATTTCTCTCTCTCTCTCTTCTATCTGTCTTCTCTCTCTACGCCGGTCACGCCAGCTATAGACCCTGCACCACACACTTCGGTACTTTAGGTGGCGCTGTATGCACCGAGTCAAGTCAGTTGCGCTACTTTAACTTGTAGAAAGAAGAACACTTTAACTTGCAGAAGAAGAAGAAGAAGTATGTTCCCTGTGGATGGTTAGCTTAGCTGCTTGTGAGATACGTGCGATGGAAACTGGAAAGCAGGTCTGCATAGCTCGCTGTTAGCTTGCTGTTAGCCTGCGAGCTAACAGCGCCACTGGCGCACACGCAATTTGCAATTTAACTCTGGTTACACGTTGCTCTCGTCGTACATATGTACAATAAACAAGGTGAATATAAAAAAGGCATTAAAGACAACAGAGTAGAACACAGAAATGTCAGTTTTGTTGTTGCTTTCTTTTTAAAATGCACAAAAAAAGGGAGCGCCTAATTAGAAACCCGCACCGACGAACCCTTTTGAGGGTGTCAAAAAAGGGTGTTCAGCTGTTTGATGTTTAGCTGGAGAGATTTTCTTTTTGTATTTGGGCATATCATCTTTTGTTTTTAGTCGTGACAGCGCTTCAAAAAAATTGCTTTCTCTCCGTTCATTATCGCTAATGTCCTCGCCGCTCGGCGTTACCTTCTCTCTGCACCTGGGCGACTCGCTCCTGAACGGCGTCGGCGTTCTCAATCAGCTGCTTCTGGGCGGCGACCATCTGCACAGACAGAGAGTTTGACTTAATGACGCTCGTTTTTTCAGAGCGTTGTTCCAACACACACACACACACACACACACACAGACATCTGTATTTCAAATGATACAGGGGAGTATTGAGGTCTCCAAGAGAGAAAAAAACAACCAAATATGTCTGAAAATTATGGAAATGTGACTGCTTTAGTTAAGTGTTGGAACAAGCCGATAGAGAATACATTTGTAATTCAACTACTACATAAAGGAAAATGCAACAAGATGAGTTTTGATTTTGGAAGTTGGAAGAATCTGTGCAAAGAAAAGGGAGGATGTTGAGGAGAAAAGAGAGAGATGAGAGACAGCGAGGCGAGTGAGCGTGAGTGCGATGACTAAGCCTTTTCCGCGAGAGGCTGGAAGACGAGGTGTGATGTTCGACTGTGGCGTCATGGCGTCATGGCGCTGGCTGACCTTCTGGCTCCACGTTCACGCACTGAACATCGTTATCGCCGCTGACGCGCAGGAACAGCACGCGGCAGCGCAGAGCGAGGCGCTCCAGGTGTGCGACGAGGTGCGTGGAGGCGTAACAGCCGAGCGCCGAAAACAGGTGGGAGGGATTTATGAGGAGACACAGCTGGCAGAGAGTGTGTGTGTGTGTGTGTGTGCGTAGGAGTTTGTGTGACTGTTGCATGCATGTCTCTTCAGTGCTTTCTGCATATTTATTGCCTTAGTTTTACCAATTTTGGGAATTACCAAAACACCATTTTTTACATTCTGATGGAATAAATTTGAACCAAACTGGAGAAACAGAACTAAACTAAACCAAAACAGTCAACTTGTGAGTGAACTAAGCACATTCGTTAACATACTGTGTTAATAAACCAGTTGTTAAGTAAGCACAGGCCATTTTAATAACCTTTGAATTATAAGGATTGATTTCTTAGCCACTTAGACTTGCCAACATCGACTAGCAAGAAATATATTAAGAGCTAAATGTACTAGTATTTTACGAGTGCTAATTCTATGATATAAAATAGGTCAGTAAATATGCCCTCTGGGGAATTTCGAAGCTTTTACGGGTCTTAAAAGAGATAAATAGTCTCTAATTGAGTCTTAGCATGCTCACTCGCATACACAAGTCCTCTGTTAGCTTAGCGGTGGAGCTCCTCTATAGCTTAAAGTTAGCTTTTTACTTCTGCCGAATGTATTTAAATGTACTAGTATTTTACGGGTGTTAATTCTATGACAAAAATAGGTCAGTAAATATGCCGTGTGGGGGAATTTTTAATCTTTTACGGGTCTTAAAAAAGATAAATAGTCTCTAAATGAGTGTTAGCGTGTTCACGAGGACACACAAGTCCTCCGTTAGCTTAGCGGTGGAGCTCCTTCATAGCGTAACGTTAGCTTATGCTATGAAGGAGTGAACAAACACATTAAGTTGGTGACATCATTTGATTTTATTGTATTTATTGGGTATTTCATTGTATTTATTGGGTATTTCCCCCCTTTAACAACGTGGCAACGTGGGCGAGGAAGAAGAGGCTTGTTAGCCTTCGCTCACCGTGTCGTAGGCGGCGAGCAGTTTGCGCGTGGGCTCGGCGAGGTTGACCAGCGGCTCCAGACACGGGTAGCCGTCCTTCAGCACCATGGTGGCCCCCATGGTGCCCTCGGGGCTCTGCAGCCTGGTGGTCAGGCTCTGGATGCACTGCTTCAGTTTGGCCACCGTGGGGAGCCCACACTGCTCTTTGAAGCCGGCCGTGGCGCTCTGGAGATGGAAGAAAAAAAAGAGAGGGAGAGAGAAACGAGGAGGAGGAAAATGGCATCAGATCAGATGTACATTTCCTGCTGTTAGATTAAACTGGGTGACACAACACACACACACACACACACACACACACACACACACACACACACACAAACTGCCCCTTGTCATCTGCTGTCTCTCTTGAGAATTAAATCAATATGGCTGCTTTTAATCCAGCGAAATCAGTCTTAGCTTAAGCGCATTTGGCCAAAAAAAGAGAAAAAAGACAATATGGCATGAATGTGGAACAGAAAAAAAACATTTCATCTGTTGCAGGTGTGTCAGGATGCACATGTGCTGAAATAATAGTGTTGTGTCAATCTGCTTAAAATATATTGCCATGTGATTTCTGTAAAAAAAAAAAAAAAATACTTGCAACTAGAATGCAATGTTCCACCTGGCAGAGCCCCAACTAGACCAGCGATTATCACGCCCCACCTGTGTGGAAGTGAGTGTCTGCGCTTGTGTGTGTGTGTGTGTGTGTGTGTGTGTGTGTGTGTGTGTGTGTGTGTGTGTGTGTGTGTGTGTGTGTGTGTGTCTGACACACAGCAATAGAAGCATGATGAATAATAACTGACTGTGGCAGATGAGCCCACAGCTGGACTTCATGGCAGGGAGACAAGGGGACAGAGAGGAGGAGAGTTCAAGTGAAAGGGAAGCAGATTAAAAGCAGTTTTGTGAATGTGTTTGTGTGTAGGACCGTGTGTGTGTGTGTGTGTGTGTGTGTGTGTGTGTGTGTGTGTGTGTGTGTGTGTGTGTGTGTGTGTGTGTGTGTGTGTGTGTCTGACACATTGATTGGGCGGGATGAGACGATGAAGGACTTATCTCCCGATAGCAGAGCCGGAGGTGTTGCTTTACCGCCCGTACAGAGGAGGCCGCTCAACCGTTGAGGGGAAATGTTGGAAAGGAACAAGCGAGGAGGAAGAGGAGGAGGAGGAGGAGGAGGAGGAGACGCTGCGTGACGCGCTCGCGGTCGGCCTTCCTTATTCATCCCAAAGAGGTGCTGGATGGGATTGAGGTCACCGCATTCGGGGGTAACCAAGTAATCCGTGGAGCTGGTTTTGAGGAGTTGTCGCGTTAAAACCGAAAGGTGCGGCCGCGTCCACGCATTTTGGGCTATAAAGTCTGCGCTTATATCGTAATATGTGTCTCTAAAAACAGATATAGACGCGCGGAGAGAGAGGATTCTCGTCACATCGCCCACACTCGTTTGCATTCAGCGATAAACTGGTGGGTGCTGAGCGACCAGGTTCTATTTTTGCTGATATTTATAGAAGCTTTATAATCCTCCTCCACTCTTCTTACTTCTTTTGTCACCGGCTCCTCTCCTTCTCTCCTTCCCTTTCCTCCCTTCAGCCAACGGAGAAGTCTGATTTCAGCACCGTCTTCTTCACAACTTTGGCATTTCAGTCAATTTAACATAAAGTACCAGAGAAAGTTGTATGCATGTGCTTATATATGTTGAAACTACTCCTCTCGGGAACAATGTCCTGGTTATTCTGGTTAATCCACAAAATCCTCGCTGAAACAGTTCCTTTAAGTTCATCTCGACAAAATATTCCGCAAGAAAATAAGTGCCGTGTGGATTATCCAGTCTCGCCAGTACAGTTTGTGCAAACAGCTCATTCACAGACTTTAAGTACATCGTCTGTGGCAGCTCAGACTCTCACTGAACTCACCAGAAACCTTCGTTTTCCTGCACTTCCTCTCCTTTTTGGAGCGTGAAACAGATTCATACGTCACGCTTTTGTCTTTTTGCTTCATTTGAAACTATCTGAACGTGGCTGACGTGTCCGGAGAAGCCGCCCCCCGGACACATTTTACGTCTTATCAGCTCTTCTATCGACGCTCGGTGATAGAAGAAGTTGCCCAATGTCCTCCTGGAGCCATATTGCTTCGTCCTGGGAGATGAAACCCTCCTCTGTTGCTCCTCATGAGATCTACTTCATGGTTTTCCTTGTTTAATGTGGTGAATTGGGCCCTATCTGAAGTGAGAGTTTGAGGACAGAGGGTGTGCACATTGTAATTGGGCAAAATTTAAAATAAAAATTGACTGGACACCTCTACAGTTAACCTTGAGCGTTGGAAATATCAAGTTTGCGGCTCGTCGGAGGAGGCGCCACAGTGGCAGGCGATGGTTTTAAAGTCTTAGCACATGAAACCGCGAGCGTGGCTCAAAACAATGAGGAGCTAAAGCCTTTACACACACGTAGGGGCGGAGGGGCTTGACCCGAAATTGTGAAATACTCGTCTGTGAATGCGAATTTACAACCGTCGCAACACCTATTTGAAAAAAAGTTTTGAAAAGTTGGCGACACGCAGACGACTACGGATCCTACGTCATGTGACACAATATTGTCTCTTCCACACGAGGTGATTGCTCCAGAAAAAATTACACCACTTTTATTTGTTTTTACCAGTTAATATTAGCAAATTAATCGAACGAGAAAAAAAACCGCAAACATGTATTAATTATGCGCCCCAGAGCCCCCCAAAAATGGGGGCTAAAAACCTTCTGGACCTTTTGTTCCCCGTGTTCAAGTAGTCGTATGAACCCCAAATAAGTTCTAATACTTGATGATAATGATTTCTTTCTGATTTTCGTTGAGAAAAAATCACTTTCAGAAGATGTTTTGATCGTAACTATGAACATCCAGCATGCTATGAGCAAGATCCCCCAAAAATGTCTCCTGGAGTTGTTCAAACTGTTTGGTTCAGAGCTTTAACGACAACCCACATACTAATAAAGCACCTTTTTGGAAAGATTAGGAGCTAAAGAATTATAATCTGCAACAAAAATCACAATCCAGAGCCTTGGCCTGTTAGGACCAGTGTCGTTCGGTTAAAAAAAATGGAAAAAGGTCGTATTTTATTTTAAAACAGTGTCTGATTCAGGCATGATGTGATGATGTAATGATGTACAGCTGGGGGGCGTGGCCCTAAAGCAGTTGAGTAAAGTCTATCAAGTCTCCCTTTCCGACACTTGTCACATGTCATCATCGCCCCCGCCCGCCCCCGCCCTCACCTGAGCCTCCTCCCGCAGGTCCGTGGCCTCCCTGAGGGGGGCGCCGGCCGGCTTGAAGGTCTCGTCCAGCACCTTGATGCCGGTGTGCCTCAGCGTGACGTACTCGCG